>NW_028181377.1:0-285000 GCF_964211825.1 Aythya ferina
AGGTGTTGGAGGTGCAAGAGGCAGGGAAGGAGGAGAAGGAGGAGGAAAATGAGAAATAGGATTAGCAGGCGGGGGACGAGGAGGATGCGGTAGACAAGGAGGAGGCAGCGAATGAGGAGGAGGCAGTGGACAAGAAAAAGGCCGTGGATGATGAGGAGGAAGTGGTGGAGGAGGACGTGCTGGAGGTATCATAGAATCACAATTGTTAGAGGAGACCTTCACATTTGTCCGGTCTAGTCATCACTGTACTACCAATGTCACCCAATAAACCATGTTCCTAAGCACCAGCTCCAACCTGTCCTTGAACACCCTGCTCCTCTGGGGCGTCCTCCACAGGTCGCAGCCTCCTCTAGGGCAGATCCACCTGCTCCACCGGGGGCTCCTCCAGCCACAGGGGGGCTGCAGCGTGGAGATCTGCTCCACGGGGGACCCATGGGCTGCAGGGGGACAGCCTGCTCCACCAGGGGCCTCTCCCTGCACAGGCCGCAGGGGAACTGCTGCTGGGAGCCTGGAGCACCTCCTGCTGCACGGACCTTGGGGGCTGCAGCTTTTGTTCCCTTTCTTAGATGGGCTCTCCCCCAGGCGCAAACATCATCCTTTTGCTCTGCGTTCTGGGCAGCAGCGGGTGGGTCGCTCCTGGAAGGAGCCTCCTGGAAGCGGCCCTGAGCTCCCATGGGGCAGCTGCTGCATTCTCCTCACAGAGGACACCCCTGCAGCCCCCCGCTCCCACAGCCTGGCCACGCAAACCCAAGCCAAGACACCGAGCGAGCCTCCCTGATTGCCAGCCAGCAGCTGGCTCAGCCTGGGACCCCAGGCCAGTGCCCACAAGACTCTCCTGGGCCTTGAAAAGCAAGCCTTGTGGGGACGGAGCACCCACAAAGAACGGACTCACACAACAGGACTCCTTGCCAACACCGCCTCACAGACACCTGGGCCTTGAGCAGGTAGCTCACCTTGAGCGAGCTCATTTCCTTCCCAGTAGCTGAAATGTGCCGTTTCTTGGGAGTCTGGGGGCTACAGCGTGCTGCTGAGAGGGATGTTGGAGCTCCTGCAGGGCAGTGCTTCCACTAAGGCAAGGCCTTTTCTGCATCTTCTACTGCCCTGCAAGCGAGGATGCTTGGGGCACACAAGAAGCTGGCAGGGGACACAGCTGCAGGGAATGCAGGGATTCCTAAAGTCATAGCCAAATACAAGAAAGACAGGAGGACGTGATCCTTTTGATATAAAGGAGCTGGGTTTTGAGTCAAAATCCATCCCTTTTTCTATCCCGCAGACCCCCAAGGGCGTAGGACAGCAGCACTGCAGGGCAGCAAGAGATGCTGTGCATTTCTCTCGTCCCCCTGAGACAGCCACTGGGTGACGATGGTGCCAAGTGTCTGGAAAGAGCCCTTGCTTTCTCAGGCCCAGGTGTCCAGCTGCACACCAAGGCCGTCCCTGGCTTCCAGGCGCAGTTGCCAGGCCCAAGGCTGAGCTCCCCTGTGAACTCCCAGCCCAGCAGACCTTGCTCCTGGCATTGTGGAGCAGCCATTTCACGGCAGCCTTTTCTCCTGGCAGTCAGCTTAGCGCCAAATGCTCTGTCAGCGGGACGCCTGAGAGCCATGGGAGCTCAGCAGAGAGTCACTGTCAGCTTGGAGCTCACAAAGGTGGGTGGCCGCAAGTGCCCTGAGCGTCCAGCTCGCATTGAGGACTGGTGCTGGCACTCGAGGCGTGGAGGTCGGCATGGTGCAATGGGAGACGCCACTGTCCTGCTGGTGGGACAAGAGACACTGATGTGCTGCTGCTGCAGGAGGAGACTTGAAGGTGCTGCTGCTTAGAGGTGCTGAGGAGCGGGCAGCCTCCTTCGTGGTGGCTGAGCTGAGCATGCTCCTGTTCATTAGTACTCTCCCCTTCCTATGTTTTTCCTAAGGTGGAGAGAGAGAAACGCACAGATCTCTTTCTTTCCCGGTAAGAAATGGAAGAGCCTCGTATCTACATATTTGCCAGATTCATCCTAGCACCCTTGGGACTGGGGATCTGTGTTGATCTGTAATAAAGAGCAATCATCAGCACAGCAAATCCCCGTGACCTTGTGTCTATCAGCATCGTCCAAATCCCTCTCTAGAGCTGTAGGCTGGCCAAGCTGTGTGTTGGATGGTGAAGCTGGGAAACGCTTGGGATGGGGAAGGCTGAGTGGGCCGAGAAATCCTTGCTGGGATGGGAAGGTTTCCTTGGCGTGTGTTATAAATGGCTCAGGATTCAAATTAGGATTAAATAAAAAAATAGGATTTATTGAAAGAATATAAAGGAATAGAGGTAAGCAAACAGCGCTGGGTGCACCGGGAGTCTCCGCTCCACCAGGACGCACACCAATTACATCAAGCAACTGATTTTTATGCTCCTAGACTAATACATATTCATTACTACTTCTAAAAAAAATAGATTATTAAAATTAGCTTCCGGGGTGCAGTCCCTCCTACTGGAGCATGCGCAGTCTCCTCTGGGGTCTCTTCTGGGGGTCTCTAGGGGTCTTCCATGCTGAAGGCTCGCAGTCTTCCTCTTCCCCTTTGTACTTACTGGGCACCATCCCAAGTTTACGGAACACCTTCTTCAAAACACCTTCTTCAAATCTTGTCTCCCAGCCGCCTTTCAGCTTCTTTCTCGGCCCCCCCCCTAACCAGATACCAAAGATCCACATAGTATCCCATAACAGTCACTAGTTGTTATCAGTTGTTCTGAAACTCCCAGACACACGGGTAATTAAAACATTCTTCCCCAGCCATTCACAGACACATCTATAGCAGTGTTAGAAATAGAAGTCCAGAATAACAAAAGCAAACAGGTTCATAAATTTAAGAAGTGATAAATTGGCTAGAATGAGGAATGAGGGGGAGACTGGGACACACTGCAGCTGTGGTTCAAGCATTGAATTGCCAGTGCAGGGCCCAGAGGCAGACAGGATTCAAACATTTCAAACAGAATTGTTCTTTATGGACACGAATTGTTAAAACATTCCTCACAATCCCTTATCTTCTTTTCAATATCCCCAATTCGTGTCTCTTCTGTTATTAATAATTGGATTTCATCAGTTTGTTCTTGGAGGGTCCAATTCTTAAGCATCATAATTGACATATTCCCTTCTTTTTTTAATGAAGTTATTACCAATGTACTATTTATCACCCGGCGTATTAATAGTGTAAGACAAGGTATCATACAAGGTACAAATAATAACGTCATTATACCACATAATAATAAAAATAACACTCTTTTAACCCATGGTCCACCAGGCAGCCATGAAAATAAATCCCATTCCATATCCTTCCAGGTTTGTGTTTGCTCGCTCACCTCCCCCCCTTCCTTCTCTGGGATGGGAGAGAGAAATGGGAAAGTGAAGCCTGTGAGTTGAGATAAAAACAAGAAAATAATAACAATAATAATAATAACAATAATGATGATAATAGTACTACTAGTAATAATGTGTACAAACAAGTGATGCACAATGCAATTGCTCACCACCTGCTGTCCAATGCCCAACCTAACCCCGAGCAGTCCGGCCCTCCTCCCAGCCTGCCTGCTGGCAGGACAGTGAGAAGCTGAATTTGGCTTGGTCCTTGGCTTGGTGTAAGCACTGCTCTGTAACAATTAAAACACCAGCATATTATTAACATTCTTCTCATCCTAAACCAGAACATAACATTCTATCAGTTACTAGGAAGAAACACCCTTTTTATCAATCTTTAAACAGCAATTACTAAAGCTAAATTTTCCACAGACTTCTCCTTCTTGTGCTAGTAAATAATCCAAAGCTAGGCAATTTTGATACAAAGCAGTTCTCATCTTTATAACTCATTTAAATCAGTTCTCATCATTTATAACTATTTCTATTACAGCTAATAATCTAATTATTCTATTAAGTATATATACTGGGGTCCTATAGTCCCAGGATCTGTCTTCTGCCCATGTAGCTGGATCATAATAGGCAAACGCCTTCAGTCAAGGAGTTAGGCCCGCTTTCAGGGTCACTTCAGGCTTGTGTTACCGTTCGGCCTGTCAGGGTGATCCAGCTCCTGTAAAACGAATCACAATTTTATATAGGTTTAAAAAAAAGTTTTTTTTTATGTTATTTTCTCGGGACAACCTGATCTTAGTGTGGGAGAAGTCCGGTCGAGGCCCTCTCACTCGGCAGTCAATACCCATAGGGGTTGCCTCCCTCGGTAGACCATACACACCGCAGTGGAGGGTCCTGCCCCGGTCTTGCCTCCTCCCTTTTCTCCCTTTAGGCTTGTCCCCTTTATTTAGCATCCTTCATTCATGCAGAGCCTCGTTGCCAGAATATTAGTTCTCCCTTAGCTTGAGTTTCAGTTTCCCAGGAGCGGACTCAACCCTCCAAGTTTCAGTAGTTACTGGTCCTTTTATTCTGGATGCGTGGGTCCCTTTCTGCAGTTCTCACAGCTGTTTCAGTAGTCAGTAAAACAAGGTACAGTCCCTCGCATCGGGGGTTCAGTGATTCTTCCCTCCCATGGCTGCTTGTTGAAACACTTTCTTTTTTATCTTCTGACAAGTTAAATAACAGTTATCTAATTTGCTTTGCCGTATGGCCCTTTCCAGGTTCCTGTAGCAGGATTCATCTGATAGCCATGGCTACATTCACATTTGTAGCCACATTTCAGGTTGATACAGATTTGACTACAGATACCAGGGTTTTGGCATTCATCAATACCTCCACAGTTTCTCTTGTTTACAAACTCAAACCCAGCTGGACAGTCACATTCATTTATGTTGCATTCCTTCAGGGGCTCATCACCCCAGTCCTTGCAGTCTCTCTGCTGGTTACACACTTTATTGATATCAATGCATTCTCCACTTCTGCACTTGAATTTGCCAGGTCCAGAGCACTGAATACAGTTTGCTTCATCAGTGCCATCCAAACAGTCTCTCACACCACTGCACTGCCTACTCCTATGGACACAGTTCCCATCTTCACATCTGAACTGGTCTGGTCCACAGGTCCAAGAAGGGCAGTTAATTTCATCACTTCCATCCTTGCAATAAGGATCTCTGTCAAATCGCCACTTCTTGTAGATACATTCACCTGAGCCGCACTGCACCTCACTCACAGAACACTTCACTGGAGGTGCAGGCTGGCAGCCACACTGCTCCAAAGATTCATCCGAGTGGTCGGAGCAGTCACCTTGACCATTGCAGACAAAGCTTTTGGAAATACATTGTCCACTACTGCATGTGAACTCTGCTGCACTACAAGTCACATTGCCACAATTCTCTTAATCTTCTCCACTGTCACAGGCTTTTTCACCATCACATTTCTATGACACTGTTCTCATATGACACAGCTCAGCACTTTCGTCAGACCCATCTTCACAATCCAGGTCCCCATCACATTGCCATCTGTTTGGCACACACTGACCACTGTTGCACACAAAGATTTAGCACACATCTTTTTCACACAAGCACTCTCATCACTGCCATCTGAGCAGTCTTCACATTTTACTCTAGCACCGTCGGCAGCAGTGCACAGTCAGGCGAAGGCGAGCAGCAGGCAGAGCGCCCCGCACCGTCACCTGTGTCACTTATACTACTCCTATTACCCATGCTGTTAGTGTCAGTGGCATCCTCCTTTTCTTTTTGCCACTGACCATTCACCACAACTGGATGAGACACATGATTACTAGTTAGGAAAGAGAGTGTAACGTCTGTTATACGGCTGCAGGCAGTGCCAGCTGCAACCTTAGGTTTGTGAAAGAGCCTGCCGGTGGTCATTTGGCAGTGTAATCTGCGTCTCTGCACTCCTGCCCTGCAATAGAGCTAAGTCGTCATTAGTAATGGTTACAACACCAGTCTGGGGACTAATAGTCTTTTTTGCATTGCAAGATAAACCTTTTATAAAAAGAATGCTTGAGTGAAGCAGCACAGCCGCTGCTGCCGCTGCCTCCATGGTTACATCAGACAGGCTGCAGGGTCCTGATGTCCGCCCCTCTGCTCTGCGCCGACTCGCCTCACGGTGAGAGTCGACTGCCGGTGTCCACTGACGCCTCTGATCTCCCGTAGCAACTCGATCTCGGATGTTCCGCAATTACTTGAATTTCCCCGCGTTTTGCAGCTTCTGTCAGGTCTATTCTTTGTCTCTCAGAGCCGGCCGTGGCTCTGCAGCGTCCCAGGGCTCTCTCCGTCCAGCGGTAGTCCCTCCGTAGTTTCTCTGGTCTGCTAGCGCCGCTCCAGTCTCTCGGCGCCGCTCCGGTCTCTCGGCCTGTTCAGGTCTCAGTGAGTCCAGGTCTCGGCCTGTGCGGGCCTCATATGTTGCAGGAAGCACAGCTGAAAGCACCAGTAGAGTCAGATCATGCTCCTGCCTTTTTCTTGTCACAGTCAAAACATTTAAGAGCAAAAATAGGATACACGAGATACACAAGATACACCGGGCCCATATATTAGGCACCACCACTCAAACTTGGATAAAACAGCACTTCTTTTCAGTCTGTCAAGCACTTCGTTCATCTCTGCCCACTCCCCTTGCAGAGAGTACAGAACCACGGATCGGAACTCTGCACTCGCTTTGCAGCAACACTGCGTCTCACTCACACAGCACAATCGCACACGGAGGCCTCCAGCACATCTCATTCATACCACAGGAATATAACTTAGAATGATAACCAACCAAATAAGTATTGTCTCTGACTGTGTTCTTCGTGAAGTGACTTGTAACACTTTGTTTCAAACCCTTACACTTACACAAATACTTTCAACACAAAATATGTACAATATGCAAATATTACAATATACAAAATTTCAACACAAAATACAACACAAAATACATACATAAAAACACATACAATTATTAACACTCCAGTTAGTATCCCTCCAGCAGCCGAAAACATACCGTTTGTCTGCAGTTTCAGGAGATCTTTGCTCCTGCGGTGAGCAGCCGAGTGTGGAGTCCCCTCCGAGCAAAACGCTCAGGGTGCACCTAGGGGCGTCCGCGCTGCAGCTGATCCCGCAGCCGAGCAGAGTGTCTCCTGCCTGGCTCTCCAAAATGACTCACAGAAAGCTGACTCCACCATCAGTAAGATTGTAAAGTAGGTATGTTTACTCAGTTCCATGCAGCACGGGGCGGGTAGTCCCACCAGAGTCGTGCACGCCTAACGTGGCAAATTGCTCTAGTAAAGAGTTACATATACATGAACATTCCTATACATATACATATTCCTAACCTGTCCCTTTGTGAACAGTCCTCCTTATCTCAGACCCCTTGATTAAAATCTGAACCATGAGGTTGTTTTTGATCTGGTTCTCGGTGTCCGAGAGGCTCCTGTTATCTGGTGGTATAAGTGCAGCACAGGCACAAATGCAGCACATATTCATTCTTAATCAATTGCTCTCTAATTTCTAATTCCAATGTTTCAGCTTGCTCTTTTCCGGATCCACAGGTATTCTACTATTAATGTTTAAAGCCTGACAGACCCCGTCCTCCGTGGATCAAAATACATGGGGTCTTAAGGGTTCTTTTGGTCATTCTATCATATAATACTGGATCATTTTCAATTTACTCTTTAATTTTCTGGGGCCCCTATTGTTCCAATTTCTAATCATTATTCATAATGGACTTTTTGGTCATATATCTGGTAATTTGCTCCCTTTCTGGTCCTTGGTCTTCGATTTTATTTGACCCATCCGGGAATTTTACTAGTGGCAATTCCCACAGCCCTTGGTTGCCCCCAGTGAGAGTGTCTTGCAGGGGGTTTAGGACCTATCACCCACCCACGTATCACTCCATTCACCAGCCCAGCCCCCCCCGACAGGAGATTAGAACCGGTGAGAAAACAAAAAGACCTCCACGCTGACTTTAGAAGTCTCAGTTACACTCTCACACACAAACACGGTCAACCGTACCTTTACCCAACCGGACGGTATCTTACGAATCAGTCGTCTTCGTCCAGAGTCCAACCGGACGGTATCCACAAGCGTCTTCATCTGGGATCGAACCAGACGGTATCCAAACGACTGTCGTCTTCATCCGGTTCGATTCCGGACACCAGAACCCAACCAGACGGTATCCAAACGACCCTGTCGTCTTCGTCCGGATCTTCGCGCGCAGAATTACGGGCACAAAAACACAGCCGGCAGGGGAGCTCAAAAAATCAAATTCTTTGCTTACCTTTATTCAGGTTCAGGATGGCATTAGTCCTGATCTGACTCAAACAGGAGCCACCAAATGGTGGGGCGCCTCTCCTAGATTAAATCAGAATTCAGGAACTATAGCCATCCCGGACGAGCCCCCAAATTGTTATAAATGGCTCAGGATTCAAATTAGGATTAAATAAAAAAATAGGATTTATTGAAAGAATATAAAGGAATAGAGGTAAGCAAACAGCGCTGGGTGCACCGGGAGTCTCCGCTCCACCAGGACGCACACCAATTACATCAAGCAACTGATTTTTATGCTCCTAGACTAATACATATTCATTACTACTTCTAAAAAAAATAGATTATTAAAATTAGCTTCCGGGGTGCAGTCCCTCCTACTGGAGCATGCGCAGTCTCCTCTGGGGTCTCTTCTGGGGGTCTCTAGGGGTCTTCCATGCTGAAGGCTCGCAGTCTTCCTCTTCCCCTTTGTACTTACTGGGCACCATCCCAAGTTTACGGAACACCTTCTTCAAAACACCTTCTTCAAATCTTGTCTCCCAGCCGCCTTTCAGCTTCTTTCTCGGCCCCCCCCCTAACCAGATACCAAAGATCCACATAGTATCCCATAACAGTCACTAGTTGTTATCAGTTGTTCTGAAACTCCCAGACACACGGGTAATTAAAACATTCTTCCCCAGCCATTCACAGACACATCTATAGCAGTGTTAGAAATAGAAGTCCAGAATAACAAAAGCAAACAGGTTCATAAATTTAAGAAGTGATAAATTGGCTAGAATGAGGAATGAGGGGGAGACTGGGACACACTGCAGCTGTGGTTCAAGCATTGAATTGCCAGTGCAGGGCCCAGAGGCAGACAGGATTCAAACATTTCAAACAGAATTGTTCTTTATGGACACGAATTGTTAAAACATTCCTCACAGCGTGGAAAGGCATTGGGCTAGGAAATGAGAGAGGTGGGACATGTTCCCGGGCTTTGAAAGCACTGGGAAGCAAAAGCATTGGGATGAGCAATCGCTCCTGGGATGGGAAAACATTGGGATGGGAAGTCTTGAAAGGGGTGGGTAACATTCGCTGAGGAAGGAAATACTTGGAAAAGTCATCCAAGAGAGGGAAATTCTTTGGGACGAGATCTCTTTGGATGAAGAAACGCTTCGTGTTGATGGGAAATCTTTTGTCTGGGAATCTGTTCTCATGTGAACTTGTCAGGATGGGAAATGACCATGAGGATGAAAGCTGGTCCTGGCATGGGAAATGCCAGGGAAAAGAGGCGGTGTGGAAGCGTGGTGGGCATGGCAAGTGCTGCGTGGGAGGGCAAGCCTGCTGGGGATGGCCAAGTCTTGCGCTGGGCAGCCTGCTTGGGTCCAAAGCCTGCAGTCCTCCCCAAGATGTCGGCGAGGGGCTGGTGAGCCGTTGGGACGGAACCCCCGTTGCCCGGGTTCCCCAAGCAACCGCCCCACTCTCCAGCCACCATGGCAGGTCCAGCAGCCGGCTCCCGCTCCTCCCGGGGCTGCGGCCCTGCTGGCGAGCCCAGCGCCCCAGAGCTCAGCCCAGCGCCCTTTTTCCCACAGAGGGTTTCCCCAGACGGCTTCCGCGGCTTGCGCAGACGCAAAACTCCCCCTTCGTCGTCCCAGCCGTGCCGCCAACGGTGGCTGCCTGGCTGCTGCCCTCCCTCCCCGGAGCGACGGCGCTGCCCTTGCAGCCCCCGCAGGTACCCACCCTCCCCTCCGCGCTGCCCCAGGCCACCGTCTGGCACGTGGTGCCGGGGGTCCAGGGGCAGGTGCTGCAGCTCCCCGCCGGGGTGCAGCTGCCACCTGGGGGGCACCTCCCAGCCCAGGGGCACCACCTGCAGCTTGGGCAGCTCCCCGCCGGGGGGCAGCTCCCTGCTGTGGGGCAGCTCCCCCACACCGCTCCTCCCTGTGCCCCCAGTGTCTCCCAGTGGGGACAGCCCCTGCTGACGGAGACGCTGGTGCCCCAGGATCCCCTCTGCTTGGGGCCCAGGGCCGTGCTCCAAGGGGAGCTCCTGCACCCCGCAGGCACCTGCCTGCTGCAGGCTCCTGCCCACCCCGGCCCCCCCCCACTCCTCGTGCCGGGGCCTCCGCTGTGGGCGCAGGCGCTCCCCGCGCCCCGCACCCTGAGCAGCAGCCGGGGGCAGCTGCCGGAGCCCTGCTTGCACGCCGTGGGGCTCAGCGAGGACCAGGGGCCCCCGCTGCTTGGCCCCACTGCCCCCGAGTCTGCCCAGGCTCCAAGGACCGCCAGCACCCAGACGGCGACGCCCGACGGTGAGTTTGGGGCTGGCCCAGCCGGCCGCTGGGCGCCCCACACCCAGGAGCCATGGCAAAGCTGGCATCGGGGGATGCCTGGGGGATTGCATTGGCTTGCTTTTTCCTCAGCGGCGACACTTGCAGAGGTGCCTGAGGAGCCCCTGGAGCTGCTGGAGCTGGGACCCGATGCCTTCACTGAGGCCTTTCCCCAGCTGGCAGGGGACAGCCAGCAGCTGCAGCACGTGCAGGACCAGCTCCCGGCCGATCTGGACAGCTCCGGCTTGGAGGCGCAGCTCAGCTGCCTGGATGCCGTGGAGCCCCAGGACGCCTTCCCCGATTTGCCCAGCAGTCCTGCCCTCAGCCGCTTCCTCTCGCAGCTGCCCGACCTCTGCGAGGACATCGAGGAGCCGAGCACACAGGGACTGGCAGCCACCAGAGCGCTGGGTGAGGTCCCCTCAACCCCTGGGCTGCGCCCCGACAAGGTGCAGGCTGGGCGGGCGCTGCAGCCCCCTGCAGCTGCTGTGCCGCCACTCAGCTCCCCCCTCAAGCCTGCAGCCCGGCCCCAGCTCAGGAGAGCCCTGCCCAAAAGGCCCCCCCAGCAGGAATTCATCCCTGCCCGCAGGAGAACCCTGCCCCAGCCTCCCTCGGCTCCTGTCCAGAGCCCCCCTGACCCTGACTTCCTCACTGCCCTCAGGAGAGCCCTGCCCAAGCCTCACCTGAGTCCCCTCCAGAGCCCCCCCGACCCTGCCCGCAGGAGACCCCTGCCCAAGCCTCTCCCCAAAAGGCCCCCCCAGCAGGAATTCATCCCTGCCCGCAAGAGAACCCTGCCCCAGCCTCCCTTGGCTCCCCTCAAGAGGCCTCAACTTCTCCCAGCCCTGAGGAGAGCCCTGCCCAGTCCCCCTCGCAGTCCCCTCCAGAGCCCCCCGCCTGCCCCTGCGCCCACCGGCACCAAGTGGGGGGCCAAGCGCCCCGCGCCCACCAGCACCCCCAGCACAGCGCAGAGCTCCCAGCACAGGAGGCCCACGACGGACAAGACCCCCGGCAAGGAGAAGACGCTGCTGCTGGGCCAGGCTGGCCAAGGCCCCAAGACGCTGCGCCAGGGCAAGACGGCTGGCCACAGCGCGCTGCCTGGCAGCAGCAGCCAAGCGGGCAGCGGCAGGCAGCAGCCAGCGAGCGACAGCACCAGGGCGCCCAGCAAGAGAGCGCGAAGCCCGGGGGCTGCTGGGGGGCAAGGAGCAGCGGCGCCGCCTCTCTGCAGAGCGCGGCTGCTGCCGGAGCCCCTCCCCATGAAGCCCCGTGCCCATGCCCGTGCCCGTGCCCGTGCCCGTGCCCGTGCCGTGCGGCCCCAGGACAGGCTCCGGCCCCAGGCCAGCGGGGCCAAGACGCTGCAGCGCCAGCAGCCGGGGACAAAGACCCCCAGCGAGACTTTGCAGCCGCTGGGGGCCAGGGCCAAGGCGCTGGGGCCAGTGCGCCAGCCGCCCTGTGTGCAGCCGCAGCCCACCTCCAGCGGCATGCCCAGGGCCCGGCCGACGCTGCCAGGCTCCAGCGCTGTGCCCGCTGCCCCCCGGCCCCCAGCTGGCCACAAGGCCCAGGCGCTGCTGGCACCACCAGGCAGCACAGGAGCACAGAGAGCTCCCCCAGAGCAGGCGCCCAGAGTGTGGGGCCTGCCAGCCGCAGGGGGCCAAGCGCAGCGTCCGGCTCTGCCCACGCAGCCGCGCACGCTGCAGCGTCCGGCGCAGCCCCGCGTGGACTACGTGCCCTGCGTGGGGCCCTGGGCGGGCCGCGACGCAGCGCCCACGCCGCTGGAGGAGCAGGAGGAGTCGGTGCCCATCACGCCGCAGCAGCGTCCCGAGCGGGAGCGCCTGAAGAAGCTGGCCCAGGAGGAGCGGCAGCGGGCGGCCCACCAGACCAAGATCGGCCCCGTGCAATTCTTCGTGCAGCGGCAGAAGGACCACGCCATAGCCTACTATTACAGCCACCCGTGACCGACCTCGGGCTTCTCCTCGACGGCCCCCGCAGCACCCAGGCAGGCACAGAGACCTCTGCAGGCACCTGCTCCAGCTTCAGCCACGCTCCTCAGCCCTTGCCCCTCTCGCTTGCCCTCTCCCCTCTCTCGTGCTGGAGCTAGGGGATGGGCTTGCCACTCACAGGGATGGCAACAGCGCCAATGGCAAATGCGCGCGCGCCTCACCCAGGAAGGTGGCAATGGCAAGCTGGGGAGATGCTGGCAGCAGCTGGGCTGGGAAAGCTTGGCCATGGCAACTGCTGCTTGGGACACCAAAGGGCTGAGAGACAAGACTTGCTTCTTCTTTCGGGGCATTGCTCTTCTTTCCTGCCTTCTGGATTAAATTCCTCTCCTTAGGTGGTCACTCAGCAAGGCCTCTGCCTGCAGAGCACTTCTTCTTGCACTGGCATGCCAAGGGGATAAGAACTGGGAGGTTTTGGGGACAGCAAATGATCAGTGGGATGGGAAGTGATGATGGGGATAGCAATTCATTGGAATGGGACAAATGGGTTTTATTTGTATTAAATTTAAATTTTTAAATTTTCATTTAATTTGTTGGTTTTCTTATTTATTTAATTAAATCCACTTTATTGACTGTGTTGTACAGTATGGCATTGTTTTATTATTATAAAATTATAAGTATTTAATAGCATTAAATATTTTTATATATTAATATCTTATAAACTGTAAGTATCATTATTTATTATTTTGTTGGTTTTTATTCCTTTTCTACCCTATTAAACTCTCTTTATCACAACGCACTGGTTTGGATTTTATTTTTCCTTCCGAGTCGTTCTGGATTCACTCCGGATGGGGGGACACTAGCGAACGCCTGTGTGCTTCAGATCCAAGGTCACCTTTGCCCTCATTCAAGATACATATTTGCATCTGTTGTTGTGAAACAAAATTAACAACAGGAACAATAAAGTTACCTACTTGCTAGCAGCAGCTCTACATTTGCTGGGGTCTGCTCTGTGCATTTTGAAGACCATTCCATGCTCTTCAGCCCCTTCAGGAGGAAATGTATGGTTCTAGGAAAATGCGTCTTGACCTGATGCAAAGCTGTGACGCAGCCTGCAGCTGCTGCAAGCCCTGGCATTTTACCTGCAGCCCCTCCAACAACTCTGATGTTCCCTGCATCGACTTCAACCACTGCGGCAGGACCTGAGGCCCCTCAAAGCCTTGTCACACACCCTGCGGCCCCTCCAGCCCCTGGCATGTTCCCTGCAGCCCCTCCAGCCCCTGGCATGTTCCCTGCAGCACCTCCAGCCCCTGGCATGTTCCCTGCAGCCCCTCCAAGCCTGGCACAGGCCGTACAGCTGGCTCCGGGGACGACCCCGTTGCTGTCTCAGGCACCAATACACACAAGGGGAAGGAATGCATGCAGAAGTCATCTCGTTTCGGAAGGGCAGAAAGTCCTCCCAAGGAGGGGAAGGAGCAAGAGGAAGGCGAGGCAGCCTACCCCAAGGTAGGGCCATCCCAGGGCACAGGAGGCTGTTGGAAAGGAGATTAGATAGAAAAGCAGCAGGAAGCAGGTGATCCCCATCCCTGGGCGAGCTGCGAGCCATGGGACAAGATTGCAGCTGTCCTCCAGGCGAGCACATTGTCAGCTGGCTGCTGCGCTGCTGGGATAGCAGCTGCGGGAGCCTGGCAGCAGAGGGCAGGGAAGCCAAGCAGCTGGGATCCTTCTCTGGGGAAGGGGGAACTGAGAAAGCGCTTGCAAACGGGGCACAAGCCCTCAGCCTCTGGAGGCGGCGCCTGTCAGGCGTGAAGGAAAGGGATCCCTTCTGGGAAGATGCTGTGGGCTTGCTGAGGCTCGAAGAACAGACGGTGCTGGCTGCTACCAGCGTGCTGCAGCAGCGGCAAGACAGAGCCGTGGTGGTTTTCCTCAGCCGGCCAGCTGAGCTCCAGCACAAGCGCTCTCTCCCTGCCCCTCCTCCAACGCCAAGGGGAGAAAAGAGGCTGGCAAGGGCTCAAGGGCTGCCAGAAGGACAGGGAGATCACTCCACAAGGAGCGTCACGGGCAAAGCAGGCTCAGCACAGCCTGTTCCAGTCCAGCCCGGGGCCTGCTCCTGCGGGGGCTCTCCCCTGCCGCAGCCTCCTCCAGGCCACAGCCACCTGCTCCACCGGGGGCTCCTCCAGCCACAGGGGGGCTGCAGCGTGGAGATCTGCTCCACGGGGGACCCATGGGCTGCAGGGGGACAGCCTGCTCCACCAGGGGCCTCTCCCTGCACAGGCCGCAGGGGAACTGCTGCTGTGAGCCTGGAGCACCTCCTGCCTCCTGCTGCATGGACCTTGGGGGCTGCACAGAGCTTTCTCACTCCTCCCTGAGCCACACGCTGCTGGGCAGCAGCTTTTGTTCCCTTTCTTAGATGGGCTCTCCCCCAGGCGCAAACATCATCCTTTTGCTCTGCGTTCTGGGCAGCAGCGGGTGGGTCCCTCCTGGAAGGAGCCTCCTGGCAGCGGCCCTGAGCTCCCATGGGGCAGCTGCTGCATTCTCCTCAAAGAGGACACCCCTGCAGCCCCCCGCTCCCACAGCCTGGCCACGCAAACCCAAGCCAAGACACCGAGTGAGCCTCCCTGATTGCCAGGCAGCAGCTGGCTCAGCCTGGGACCCCAGGCCAGTGCCCACAAGACTCTCCAGGGCCTTGAAAAGCAAGCCTTGTGGGGACGGAGCACCCACAAAGAACGGACTCACACAACAGGACTCCTTGCCAACACCGCCTCACAGACACCTGGGCCTTGAGCGGGTAGCTCACCTTGAGCGAGCTCGTTTCCTTCCCAGTAGCTGAAATGTGCCATTTCGGGGGCATTTGGGGGCTACAGCGTGCTGCTGAGAGGGTTGTTGGAGCTCCTGCAGGGCAGTGCTTCCACTAAGGCAAGGCCTTTTCTGCATCTTCTACTGCCCTGCAAGCGAGGATGCTTGGGGCACACAAGAAGCTGGCAGGGGACACAGCTGCAGGGATTGCAGGGATTCCTAAAGTCATAGCCAAATACAAGAAAGACAGGAGGACGTGATGCTTCCGAGAGAAAGGAGCTCGCTTTGGGGTCAAAATCCATCCCTTTTTCAGGAAAGCAAGAGATGCTGTGCATTTCTCTCGTCCCCCTCAGACAGCCACTGGGTGACGATGGTGCCAAGTGTCTGGAAAGAGACCTTGCTTTCTCAGGCCCAGGTGTCCAGCTGCACACCAAGGCCGTCCCTGGCTTCCAGGCGCAGTTGCCAGGCCCAAGGCTGAGCTCCCCTGCGAACCCCCAGCCCAGCAGACCTTGCTCCTGGCATTGTGGAGCAGCCATTTCACGGCAGCCTTTTCTCCTGGCAGTCAGCTTAGCGCCGAAAGCTCTGTCACCGGGACGCCTGAGAGCTGTGGCAGCTCAGCAGAGAGTCACTGTCAGCCTTGGAGCTCACAAAGGTGGGTGGCCACAAATGCCCTGAGTGTCCAGCTAGCATTGAGGACTGCTGTGGCACTCAAATTGTCACCTGTTTGCTGCGATGCTGGGATACCTGCTCTGGTAGCCTGGCATCAGAGGCCAGGGAAGCCAAGCAGCTGGGATCCTTCTCTGAGGCAGGGGACACTGAGAGTGGAAATGGAAATGGGGCACAAGACCTCCGCCTCTCAAAGGAACCCCTCAGATGTTTAGGTATAGTAAACTTATGTATATCTGTGTGACTCTAGACCACAACATGTTAGTGTTCTGGTTTGTCCACTGCTTTGTTGTGGGGGCTTTGAGTTGGCCTCTACTCTTTAGGTGAATGCTGACTTCATATCTATGGTGCACTTTATTCTTAAAATGGGAAGTTTCTACCAATTTCCTGTCCAAAGTTCCTCATAAGCCAACTGCAATCATCATTTCAGATGTATCTCCCAACTTACACATTTCCTAATTCTCCTTGATATTTACTCAAGAAATGCATTTTCACAGAGACATCATATTTTTCTCTCAACTCGCATCTGGCTGAGCAGAATGATGTCCTTTAATTCCCTTCCACACAATAGGCAACTTGTTCCTTCTGTCTTCTGAACACTTCCTCCTAAGTTCAATGTGAATACAAGTGGCAGAATTTTGCCTCATGTCTTAAATGTGTGGCAGGGCTGCCCTGTCAGGTGTATTTATACTGGAGAAAAAAAAAAAAAAAAAGAATAGCCATACATACCATATAACCACTTAACTTTTTCAGTTCTTCTGTTAACAGTGCATGAACATGGGGTTTTGTTGTTTTATTGTTTGTTTTAAACTCCTGACTGCCATATAGCAAACATGACAAAAAAAAAAAAAAAAAAAAAGAAAAAAAAAAAAAAACACCCTTGGTTGAGAATCTCTTAGCATGGCTCTGCTTTGTATTATCAAATGTCACTTCACCTGAACCATTTCAATCACAAGGGATATCCTTCTGTCAGGCTCGGTAGTACTTCCCAACTTTATGTCACCTGGAAATCTCAAAGCTCATATGTAATTTTTAGTCTTCGGCCACCATGTCCATACTGAACATACCTAAATTTGAAGTCATCTCTGCTCTGAATAGGAGGTTGGGTTTTCAGAGGTCCCTTCCAGCCTACATTTCTCCATGAGTCTTTGCCTCCTTAGCAGCTGCAGTTTCAGAACTGTCTCTGAGAATCACTACAGGGAACCTCTCCTTTGCTGGTAATTCCCTCTTCGAACAGTGTGAACAATTGCAAACTCCCTTGATTCACTTGTAGCCCCAAAGCCCACATCCATAGATAAGGTATCAGAAGCTCACAGAAAGTGAAATAGATGTAGTTCATCCCCTGTGTAGGGGAGCACTGGTCCTACAAAGGCAAGCTACTAAATTCTCTGGAAACAAATTAGCTTTAATAAATTATCTTGTAAATTCCACATTACCCGCTACTTTCCTAGTCTTATCTCTTCTTGCTACAAAACTTTGCTCAGCGTTGATGTCAAACTAACAGGCCTGCACTTGTCTGGATCACTCTTTACATTCTCCTGGACAGAAGTATATTTGTTACTCTCCCATTCTGGGGACTATCCCTGATTTGCACAGTTGTGATGTATTTTTCCTACATGACTTGTTGTTCTGTGTGCCAATGCTGTTAATAGGCTAGGTAGATATCAGCTTGTCATTTTTCACTTGAATCACTGTAGATTTTTATTTCACCTCAGATGATGTTGTGCCTAGTGCCCTACCCTCATTTGCAATGGGAATCCTGTCACTGCCCTTAATATCACATTGTTGTTGCTGTTAGATGCAGGAAATAAGATTTGCAGCATTTGAGACATCATTAACTTTTGATCTATTTTTGCCTCGAGTATGCAACTGTCCTAATTTGTTCTCTTTGTTCCCCCTGGTTTCTGTGGCTTAAGTATCATTTACTATTATTGTTTAATTTCCTATGTGAAGGAGGTTTTGGGTCATTCGTACTTTATTTTTGCAGTTTTTAACCTCTGAAATGTACCTTTTCTCATTGCTTTTTTCCCATCTGAATTTTGAATTTTAACTCTGCCTTCTCTGCACTCCAGTCCCAGAGATGCTTAGTCAGACTCAATGATTCATTTCCTTAGATTTCAAAGTTTGCATTTCTAAGCCTCAAAACCTTCGTTCTAAGCCTGGTGTTGTCTGTCTTGAAATGTAAAATGAGAAAAGTCAGCTCATGATCAGACTTTATTCAAATCTTACTACATTTAAACCCGTACAGGAGCCAAGTCTAAAATGGTCTTATATTTTTTCACTTTTGTGAAGAAATCCATCACATAGTATATCTGTATGAGAATAAGTGGTAATCATCTTTCAGTCTTTTGCTGGGAAGTTGAAGTCTCCCGTAATTCCCATTATTGTTTATGTGTCTGATAACTGTAGACTGGAGCTAAGAGCAAAGAGCAGGCTAGCAAGGCTGTCTTTCTTTAGCAGCGATTTGCACAAAACCACTCTATTGCTGACCCATAACATTTCCCTAACCTCTGCTTCTTGCTAACACAAAGCACCATCTTATTCCATCCATCTGCCCTGGTTTCCAGACTTCCTGAGGTTTATCAGTACTTGTATGGCATTCATGCCTTTATTTCACCCTTCCTGTGTTGACACTTGTCTTAAGAGTTTTAGATCCTGAACATGATCATCTCAAAGTTTGCCTGACAGTTTGGTCTTCCTCACATTGTCGTAGAGTATCAGGTCTCTACCACTTGAAATAGATTGTATTGGATTAGATTATTGGCACTGTCTCTTGTGCTGCTAGTCCATTATCTTCGCGGTCCATACAACTGGCCATCAGCGGACATGAAGTGGCCTTATCCTGCCCATTTACCTGTCTGGAAATCAGCCACTCCCTCTGCCTAGAACAGGGAATGGATTTTCCTCAGCTTTCTTCAAAAGCTCTGAAGTTTTCTGTGACCTTTCCACTTTTATGGTATGATAAGCTTTTGCTTCCACTGAAGGGTAGAAGTCATTACGAATAGTGCCAACAAAACAGAAACATAACAATGAAAATGATATTTGAATTCAGAATAGGTATTTAAAAAGTTCACCTTCTCCAGCACAAATGGGGAAAGTAAAATAAATAAATAAATAAATAGAGCAGTCCTAAATCATCAAAACTGGCCAAAGAATTAGAAGAAGCACTATTTTTCCAAGGCTGCAATGTTTTCCATTCATCTCACTGGGCCAGCAGAGCACTAGAGAGCTGGATGCACTGAAGTCCTGGCTCATACCCTAAATGACCTGCAGGAAGATCTTCTTATCTCTGTCCCCCCGTTTCTCCTTTCAATCTCTGTTTTGTCTGTTTGTATCACTAGCTATCAAAGCGCTACTGAGATATGCACGTGCAGCACCCAGCACAACCTTGTTTCAGGCTCCAGTGGGACCTTTAGGCATTACCATCCTATAAACAAGTCACAGTGATAGTGAGTGTAATTACAGTCATCAAACTATTCCAGCTCCACATCATTAGCCATGCCCTGAGCTAAATAACATTTTAATCAGTTTGATATGTCACCTGTGGCTTTCTTCACTGTCACTTGCAATCCAGCAAACTCCTTCCTTCATGTTTCTAGATTAGACAGAGGGTTCTTAACTGCAGACATCCACTTCCCTGTTCAGGAAGCAGTGAGACCTTTCATCTTCACCCAGAATTAAGATGATATCCAAGCATCATGAGACACAGCGCGTATGTCTCCTAGGCCCATCCCATAAGAGCAGGACATTTACCTCACATGAGAAGAAGACTTAATGCAGAGGCAAAGCAAGATACTCGGTGTCAAAGCCATGTCTGGATGATCATTAAAGACAGATCAAAATTACCCAGTACAGGAGGAAAATCTATCATTTGAAGAAGATTATGGTCTCTGATTATTAGTTTCAAAATTAGTTTTTTTCTTTGGATTTCCTCTGAACTTAAACTTAGTTTGGAATGCCTTTGGTTTTGAATAGTTCTGAAATTGTATTACTTCTCCTAAGTAAGTTGATAGTCTGTTCTATTTACGTGAAATTCAAATAATATTGTGAAGGATCTGCCATCACTCAGCCAGGCTGAGAGCCTTCCTGTACTTAAAGGCAACCTATAGGAAAGCTGGGGAGGGGGTCTTTATCAGGGCCTGGAGTGACAGGACATGGAGTAATAGCTTTACACTGAAAAGTTAGATTTCTAATATATGTTAGGAAGAAATTCTTTACTGATAGTACTTCACATCCAGCCACTCCAGCCCCTGGCATGTTCCCTGCAGCCCCTCCAAGCCTGGCACAGGCCCTACAGCTGGCCCCGGGGACGACCCCGTTGCTGTCTCAGGCACCAATACACACAAGGGGAAGGAATGCATGCAGAAGTCATCTCATTTCGGAAGGGCAGAAAGTCCTCCCAAGAAGGGGAAGGAGCAAGAGGAAGGCGAGGCAGCCTACCCCAAGGTAGGGCCATCCCAGGGCACAGGAGGCTGTTGGAAAGGAGATTAGATAGAAAAGCAGCAGGAAGCAGGTGATCCCCATCCCTGGGCGAGCTGCGAGCCATGGGACAAGATTGCAGCTGTCCTCCAGGCGAGCACATTGTCAGCTGGCTGCTGCACTGCTGGGATAGCAGCTGTGGGAGCCTGGCAGCAGAGGCCAGGGAAGCCAAGCAGCTGGGATCCTTCTCTGGGGAAGGGGGCACTGAGAAAGCGCTTGCAAACGGGGCACAAGCCCTCAGCCTCTGGAGGCGGCGCCTGTCAGGCGTGAAGGAAAGGGATCCCTTCTGGGAAGATGCTGTGGGCTTGCTGAGGCTCGAAGAACAGACGGTGCTGGCTGCTACCAGCGTGCTGCAGCAGCGGCAAGACAGAGCCGTGGTGGTTTTCCTCAGCCGGCCAGCTGAGCTCCAGCACAAGCGCTCTCTCCCTGCCCCTCCTCCAACGCCAAGGGGAGAAAAGAGGCTGGCAAGGGCTCAAGGGCTGCCAGAAGGACAGGGAGATCACTCCACAAGGAGCGTCACGGGCAAAGCAGGCTCAGCACAGCCTGTTCCAGTCCAGCCTGGGGCCTGCTCCTGAGGGGGCTCTCCACAGGCCGCGGCCTCCTCCAGGCCACAGCCACCTGCTCCACCGGGGGCTCCTCCACCCGCAGGGGGGCTGCAGCGTGAAGATCTGCTCCACGGGGGACCCATGGGCTGCAGGGGGACAGCCTGCTCCACCAGGGGCCTCTCCCTGCACAGGCCGCAGGGGAACTGCTGCTGGGAGCCTGGAGCACCTCCTGCCTCCTGCTGCACGGACCTTGGGGGCTGCACAGAGCTTTCTCACTCCTCCCTGAGCCAGACGCTGCTGGGCAGCAGCTTTTGTTCCCTTTCTTAGATGGGCTCTCCCCCAGGCGCAAACATCATCCTTTTGCTCTGCGTTCTGGGCAGCAGCGGGTGGGTCCCTCCTGGAAGGAGCCTCCTGGCAGCGGCCCTGAGCTCCCATGGGGCAGCTGCTGCATTCTCCTCACAGAGGACACCCCTGCAGCCCCCCGCTCCCACAGCCTGGCCACGCAAACCCAAGCCAAGACACCGAGCGAGCCTCCCTGATTGCCAGCCAGCAGCTGGCTCAGCCTGGGACCCCAGGCCAGTGCCCACAAGACTCTCCAGGGCCTTGAAAAGCAAGCCTTGTGGGGACGGAGCACCCACAAAGAATGGACTCACACAACAGGACTCCTTGCCAACACCGCCTCACAGACACCTGGGCCTTGAGCAGGTAGCTCACCTTGAGCGAGCTCATTTCCTTCCCAGTAGCTGAAATGTGCCCTTTCGGGGGCATTTGGGGACTACAGCGTGCTGCTGAGAGGGATGTTGGAGCTCCTGCAGGGCAGTGCTTCCACTAAGGTAAGGCCTTTTCTGCATCTTCTACTGCCCTGCAAGCAAGGATGCTTGGGGCACACAAGACCTTGGGGGCTGCACAGAGCTTTCTCACTCCTCCCTGAGCCAGACGCTGCTGGGCAGCAGCTTTTGTTCCCTTTCTTAGATGCAAGATCTTCTTAAATTCAGTCCAGCCTAGTAGGAAAAGTAAATGTGGACAGCTGTATCTTGGCAAAGATAGTAGGGATCAAGGAGGTTCAGCAGTCAAGATGGAAGGTGATGCCATGAGGCTTACAGGCTAGTAATGTTCTAGTGAAACCCAGCCTTCCTAAAGAAACCTGCCTGACTACTTGATGTGAATAACAGACTCTGTTCAGCTCTTTCCTAACATAGAAACGGTGCTGACTGCTTCTTCAGAGTAACAGAAGTTCGTGATACTACTGAAATAGTTGCGGTTCAGATGTAGATCTGATTTCTCCTAAGCACACTGAATTCACAACTGTTGATCCTCCAGAGGAGGCTTTGCAATTGAACACCTGGAGAATAGGTAAATTTCCCGCTGTTGTTCTCCTCTCCTCTTGTTTTGTTTTGTTTTGTTTTGTTCCTAGTAGCATAGGCTTAAGACTCTGAAGAAACAGGCTGCTTTTTTTCATTTCCAGCACTGGCTGTTCCTCCTGAGCCCCGCCTTCTATTTTTGCAGTCATAGGATATGTGAATGTAAATTCGTGGAGAGAAGTAGAAAACTGTTTCAACTGGTGTTTTTTCGGCTATGTGGGGAGAACAAATCGAGTGGCTTTGAATATTCTGGCTCTTATTCAGAGCAGCATGTGGAGGGAGACAGATGCGTTTGCTTTTTTAGTGCAATGGCTTCAGAAGCAAGAGGGGAAAAAGCACTTTCTCTGGGAGCTGAAGAAGGTGTCCTAATCACAGGAGAGGTTTCTAAATGGCATATCTTTGCGAGGGTTCCTGTAGTCCGGAGGTTTTTGTTTGTTTGTTTGACGTTGGAAGGTTTTACTCTTAATATTCACGTTCTTCAGCAGAAGTGAGAAATGTGATTTTATTTTGTGCAGTGTCGTGGACCCTCCGAACTCTCCTGGGAACGATGAATACCTCGCATAGTACCAATGTGATGACGGTGGAGACAAGGAGAAAGCAAGAAGATCAAAAGAACGTGACCTCATTTCAAAAGAAACCGTTTTGTACGGCAAAGAGTCTTGTGAGCCTGGTGAGAAATTGCAGCATACTTCCTCTCTCAAGTCTGACACTGAATGTAGCTCTAAAAACCTTTCCTCCTCAGCTGTTACAGAGAGATGCCAAGATACAGAGGACAAGACTAAAACCACTGAGAAAGAGCATTACCAAAGCAAGAGGGAGTATGCTCCTAGTGAAGAGAAGGAGAGTCAAAAAGCAGGTCCTTCCAGCAAGAGAAGGATAAAGTGGAATACAAAGAATACAAACTTGAGCTCCTGATTGGCTTCATGCTGAACTCTGTGCTGTTCTTGTCCTAATCTTGGTCTCTCCATAGATAATATGGTTTAAATCCAAATAGAATCGTGCGATGAGGAAGATCTCACTGCAACAAATTCAACATCTAAAATCAAAGTTGACATTTTCCATGATTTTCTTCCTGAGCAGAAGTGTGCGGTACTCCTTTTATATTAACGTAGAGATTATTTCAAACAGTCTTGAAGTGCTTGATGACTTAACAGTCTGCAGATTTATTATCAAATCAAAAAAACCCCAACTTGGTAGACTATTTTTTTCTCAGTTTTGAATGACCACTAGGAAGAAGGTTATTCCGGCATCAAGAAAGTCATGTGGAATGTAACAAAATGCACTGAACCAGTAAGTAAAACTTATATTTTTCTATTAGTTCCATTGTTTCAACTCTTCTGACCCTTCTGGACGGCATAGATAACAGAGGGGAGATCGTGGTAATCGGAGCTACTAACAGACTGGATTCTATAGATCCTGCTTTACGAAGACCAGGACGCTTTGGCAGACACTTCCTCTTCAACTTGCCAGATAAAGAGGTGAGAACTTAAATTCAACGTTAGTGCTACCATGGCAAAGTCCAACTTTATAGGAAAAAAAAAAAATGACAACTTGAACAAAAGAGTGATACGTGGAGACACTGCGTTGTTCCATGGAGGACAAATCTGGTACTGGATATATATGGTCAGGATGATACCACCAAGTAGTTAGTTCTATAATCAAACCTTTCATTCCCAAAGTTGTACCTGTTTGCTTAATTATTTAGTCCACTTGGGTGTTTTCATCATGAAGTTGTGTTTTTGGTCTCAATCCTTCGCTTATGAATGAATAGGGGACGTGTTTGCATTTGATTGTGCCCCTGCTCAGTGGTAGTAGTTTGAGTCATAATTCTTTTCTTCTTTATAGTAATTGTAGCAATTGGAAGCATTGTGCCAGAAGTGCTTTCTGTGAATTTACTGACTGGAAAGCAAATGTGATGAAGTAATGAGACTGTCCCAATGAAAGCTTGCTAAGTTTTAGAGAAGTTTTTTGGACAGCAAAGAAATGTTTCTGGATAAATTTTTCATTACAGTATTTTCCTCTGGGTCCTTAGGTCTCGTAGTTTGGAAACTTGTTATTGAAGCTATAAATGCCTTTTCTTTCACTGTAGGTTCCTAGAAAAAGTTCAGTATAACAAATAAGAACTATTCAATTTCCTGGTTGACAATGCAGAGTGTATATTAAATAACTGTAAAATACTTGAAAGTTGAGCAAGTAAGAAAAGCGTATTAATAGATGAGGGGTTTTGAGGGAGGACTGTTTTGTTTTTTGTTTACTTGTTTGCCTTTTGGTTTGTTTGTTTCTTGTTGGTATTTTTAAGGAAAACTTGGGACAAGCTAAAATGCAGTGATTTTGCTTCCAGGCTAGAAAAGAAATTGTCAAGATTCATACTCGTGACTGGACCCCTCAGCCACCGGATTTGTTGCTTGATGAACTAGCTGAGAAATGCATTGGTAAGACTGAAACCAAAACAGATTCTTGCTTGTGACCAAGTTGTAAAGAACCTTAGCTTGTACCAGGCAGTACCCATGCTCTTGTGCCTTGTTGCACAACTAGTCAACGAGGCAGCTGGCACGCCTTCATAGCAATCAGAGTGAGATGCTTTCATCTATTTACTCTTTGTTGTCGTTCCTCTTGTTGTCTAAGAACATTAAATGGTTCTGGGGCATCTTCCTCAAGAGTATAGTTTTTGATGAGGAGTCTGCTTCAGCTGCGTAAGTGCAGGATATCAGGCAGTGAGCAACATGAAACATCCCTGCAGAGCGGTAGCACTTTGAATTCCCTGTTAAGCTGTTTGGTTTTGGCCTTACAAATTCTTTAAATGTTGCATGTTGTAAACCTGGGCCTTGACTGATGTAACGTTTGATTTTTGTTTGTTAGGATACTGTGGTGCAGATATCAAATCCCTCTGTACTGAAGCTGCGCTGTGCTCTCTACGCCGATGCTATCCTCAGATTTATGCAAGTAGGGAGAAGTTGCTACTAGACGTTAATTCTATTAAAATAAAAGCGAAGGACTTTTTCATGGCTATGAAGAAGGTTGTTCCAGCTTCAAACCGGATCAAGGCTTCACCCGTACAAGCACTATCACCCATTTTCAAGCCACTTTTTCAAAGATCAGTAGAGAATATTTTACAAGTTGTGCAGAAGATCTTCCCGCATGCACAGCTTGCACTAAAGGAGGACCGACAGCAAGGTATAACCACAGCATCCACTTCTTTATAATTCTGCTAAAGCAAAAACTTGTGGTTTGTGCAATCAACTTATAGCTTTCAGACATAATGGTGGTAGAATTTTATTATTTGCATGTGCATGTCTTTTTTTTTGGGCAAGTCTGGAATACAACACATAGGTTTTATTGTGGATTCGAAACTGAAATGCCAAATGGAAGCTCTGAATGACTCAATACACAGTAAAGGACGATGCGTTCTCTACTGAAGCATCCTGCTTCTGAGGGCAGCTAAGATAATTAGCATTTGTAGAGGTTGACTTGAGGTTTGAAGTATAAGGCACCTATTTTTCTTTTAAAAATCAAAACTCAGATCTTTGGAGGGGAAGCATTTCTAGGTCAATGTTTCTAATTCCTTTCTGAAGAATGTCAGGACCAGGATACAAGTATAACTGGTCTAAGCTAAATATTGTTTTAGCTATCATCATTTTTAACCAGTCTCCTAATTTAAATGTTTGTGGATCGTACTATACACGTGAGATCAATTAGCATTGATATTTACTAGATGAATGGAATTCTGTGGCCATCACATCCTTTATCCCCATGCTTTCATTGTGGGAACCTCCTCCAGAAAGAAATGGTCTTGTTTGTTTTGTTTTTTTTTTTTTTTAGCTATTTAGCAACTGCAGAAATTGTTCGTAATCTCCTTTATTCTAAGGGGGAGAAAAAAATCACCAAGAGTAGCGTACCTTACACGTACACATCAGTGGGACTTAGTAGAGCTTTGTAGGGCCTTGTGCCATCTCCTTAGATCTGTGGTGGGCTGAACTGTAGGAAGTAGATTTCAGTGTGTGCTCTCAAATGAAGAAAGGGTTTTGGCACTGATTTAGAAGCTGTATTAATGGAAGAGAAAGAGACAAAGGCTATTCAGGAAAGTTAACAAACCTCTTTTGCCTTTCAGAGCATTTCAATCCGATTTTACAAGATGATATGTTTGACAGTGATGACGATGCATCCTTGGTTTCTGGAGATGAATTAAAAGATGGAATGCCTAACGGACCAGAGAAAAAATGCCTCTGTTTCAGCAGGTAAAGAAAGATAGATCCCTGTTACGTTTAAATTCTCAGGTCTGCTGAGTCTTTGTGAACAGTTCCAGCTGTTAAAAGTGCGAGGGGTGGTAGACGAAGGGGCAACATCAAGTTTGTGTGTTGAAGGGGTGCTTGGTATTCACAAGAAGAAAGGGTGGAGGGACTAAAGTTGTAACGAAGTTGCTCTGAATGACCAAATTGAAAAGCCCAGGCTTCTCTTCGTAAGCCAAAGTGATCCGTAGACTACCAGAACACGTTGACTTAATCCATGGCATTCTTTGAAAGACTCAAGACCACATAAATGTGCTGTCTGTCCTTTTAGCTAAAAATACCCCAACTTTGTGGGTTTGTGTTGCCACCTTTTGCCCTTCTGTTTTCCAGGATTGTTAAACCAGTAGTGAATTATGTAGCAGAAAGAAAACTGAGAAATGGCTTGTTAAAACACCTTGAGAAAAAATTGAATGGTGTCTTTATTTGTTAAGCCACCAAGTTGTGTTAATCTTGTGATATTTTAGTGTGGAAGTCATGCAAGCCCACAGTTGGAAAGTTAGATCATGTTGTCACAGCTGGATCAGTTATTTTTCTCCGTTTCTATTGCTGTGCTGTCCAGAAGATTTTCTGTGCTTTAGAGCAAGGCTAAGTCTCTAGCATCTTTGATTTAAGCCAGCAGAGGTACAGCCTGATTGTAGTGGGGAAACAAATGCTCCTCACCAATTTATTTTTAAATAAAAATAAATTTATAATAAAGTAAATAATAAATATATAATAAATAATAAATTTATAATAAAGTAAAGCAAGATTGCAGGGATATTAATTTGCAGTCTTGGTTTAGTAAAGAATAGGAAACACAAGGGAAGAAGGTGAAACAATTGGAATGAGTGAATAACTTAACTGGAAATCTTTCATGTATTTAATGTACCGCTGCCATTTGGATTATTTGGGGAGGGAAAAGAAAGTCTATAGGAAAATTACTTGGAACATCTGTGTGTCTATTCAGCACCTCATTTATAAGCTTGTTTTCTTAACTCTTGTTCTAGGAGTGCTTTCTGCGAACCAACATCATGCCAGCCCCGTCTGCTAATAGTAGGAAAAGAAGGGTACGGCCAGGTTTCTTACGTGGCACCCGTGGTGTTGCACGTTTTGGAGAAGTTTCCCGTTCACACCCTGGACCTTTCTGTTCTGCTTACAAACGTTGCACCGCCAGAAGAAATCTGCGGACAGGTACCTTTTTTTCTTTTTCTTCTCATCGGATTCACTGACTGTATGTAAAGGATCAATCGAGTTGCAAGTAAGGTGAGCAAAATTCATTGGTAATGGAGGTGGCCTTGTTTTAATGTGCTGGGATGTTTGCTTCTGTCTGAAAATCCCCTTTTCTTTTAGACAGCACCACGAACAATCTGGATGTTGTACATGTCCACATTTTCCATACCCAATTTTACAGTGAGGCTGTTGCTAGCAGCTCAGGAAGCTGGGCGGTGTTGCTAAGGAACATCTCTTTGTGGAAAGAAATGCTGCTCATGTCACTGGGATCCAGAAAGTAGTTCTCATTGCCTCCTAAGACTGTGTGCTCCCAGTAGATGGCTCTGTATCAGACTGCATGTCGGCTACTTTTTGTAGGCTTCTTCTAAATTATATTAGTAAGGCAACTAAGGTTTGGGGCTTCTGTTTATTTTGTTTTCGCACGGACATACACAACTTGTGCTGTTGCAGTATGTGCACTAAAAGCATTAACATTCAGAAAACACTTCATTTGCACGGTGATGTGGTTTTAACTAGAAAAAATGAACAGATTTGGTGTTTTTACTTTTAGGCAGGAAATCCATTTTCTTGTTTGGCATCACTACCTTAAAATATTTTTGCCTTTAGTGGAAACGTTTGAGAGCCATACAAGTAAGGACAGACATGTTACACGACTGAATACTGATGTGTCCCTTAAGAGGGACATTTCCTTTCTTTGTTATGCGATGATTGTGGCTGTGGCCATATAGCTACGGTGTCTAGCCACTGCCTGAATATATCCTTCCCATCTTCTGACTAGAGTTCTCCGAATACTGACAATCTGAAAGGGTGCACAGAGAAATTCCTTATGTGAAAGGATGCTTGCGACTCTGTTCACGCAGTTTCATTTCACGGGGCAGTCAGATGGCTATGTAGCTATGTATTAAGAGGTTCTTGTACGTGTCTTAGTTTTCTTACGCAAGCTTTCCTTTTCACTAGCTGATCCGAAATGCTCAGAAGACAGCACCAAGCACAATTTATGTCCCAGATATCCATTTATGGTGGGACAACGCTGGACCTGCCTTGAAACTTACTTTTCTAACTCTACTACTTAACATTCCAGCATTTTTGCCAGTTTTGCTGCTTGCTCCGTCTGATGTACGTCACTCAGATCTCCCAGAAGAGGTATTTGTCAATACTTTCCTTACTATTTCTTCGGTGTCTTGTAATTTATGAATGCTTTCAGCATCAAAATGCTGTGCTTTCTTAAATGCATGCTGTTATTACTCAGGCACCCTAACAAATCACTTAAAATTTGCTTAGAGAAAAAGAATACTGTGAAAGCATCTGCTTAAGGTTTTTTCTGAGTCAAGCAAGTGACTTTCACCCCCTTCTCACACATGCAAAGAATAAATTAATACAATAATTCTGGTGGCTACAAAGTGGTTCAGTCAAGAATATGCAGTGCTTGAAATGACAAGAGGATGTTTTTACTGAAGAGATTTCTTCTGACAGTCTGCCATTCCATGCTATGTTGGGTAAACTGCTAATAATGCAATTTAGTAGAGAATTGAAACACTTTGATTAAAAAAAAAATAAGTAAATCAGTTTCTTTCTTCATAGAGGCCAAAGCTTTCCAAGCTGGAAAGCTGAGTTCCAATTTCTGCTAAAGTAACTTTGGAATTGAATTCTAGTTGTATTCCTAAATAAACTGTAGTAAAAGTACGTGCAGAACTTCATTGACTTCTGAGAGTTTACATTAAGGGAAGGTGCCCAAAACAGGACCACGCTGTTGTCATTCTGATGATTTGGTCTCAGTCATCGGGGGAAGAGAACGGGTCTTACCTAGACGTGTTTATTATCAACTGCTTTGAAAGTGCTTGAGTTCCCACAGAAGTTTTTGTACAGGCTGTAAATTCCTTCTAAAATAAGTAGTGAAATTCCTCACCTACCTTTTAATACTAGAACTTGAAAATGGAGGAAGACGTAGAGGTACTAGCTACTTCAGACACCTTTTGGGAGAGAAATAAAAACTCAGCAAAAAGCCCTCACTTGTCTGCTGAAGCCTGTCTCTTCCCTCTATAGCCATAAAGGTTCTAAGTAAAGGCTGCAGCAAGGCAAGTAAATACAAAGGAGGCGCTGTTGGATGTGGTGAAAGCCATTACTTTACCAGTGTAGCGTACAATCCCTTCAGCGAGCTTTAATTCTACAGGTGATTCTTAAAGGTGATATTTGAATTTGCCGTGCCAGCCTGTGAAAATGTAGCGTTTTAAGGCCAGGATGATAACTTTTTTCAGTTTGTGTTCTTCAGGTTATTCTTAATTTGAAAAGGTACTCGTCTTTTTGGAATCGAAGATGAGTTTTTTGTGGCCTTAAATCTGAAATGTCTCTCCTCCTTCTGCTTTAGATGCAAAAATTATTTAGTACGGAATTTGGAGAAGTGTGCAATATTGAGTTGCCTGGTAGGGCAGAGAGAGCAGCCTTTTTTTGAGGACCTAATTCTAAATGAAGTGGCTAAGCCTCCTGTAAAGAAAAGAGGTGAGGAGGATATGAGAAGTACATCTAAAACTTTCCTATCGAAGTTACTAGCTCTTTGGGCTTTGCTTTGGTGGTCATTTTCTGTCAGTAATTTGTCATATGCTTGTATTTGAGTACTGTAAATTGGCTAATTTTTCCTGATGAATTGAAGTTGATTGGACATTGGAAGTTGTGCCTGTAGCACCACCAGCTGAGCCTCAGAAGCCACAAGAGGAAGAAGTAGGGATGCTGGAGGAGGAAGAGGAGGATACCTTGCGTGACCTTAGAATTTTCTTGAGGGACGTTACTCACAGACTTGCCACTGACAGACGTTTCAGGGAATTTGCAAAGCCCGTTGACCCACAGAAGGTAAAGTAGTGCTGATCCGTGTGTGTCTGTAACTTGTCAGTGTTCGTATTTCTCAGCGTTTTGGGGAAGGTTCAACTTTGTTTTTAGGGCTGCACTGTTAGGATTTTGCAAGAAGCAGAGGCAGTGCTTTTACTTCTGCTGACTCTCAAATGTGTCTTATGGGATTATTCGCTGAAAGCCCTGGTTTCATTCTAAAAAGCCAGTCCAAATGCCAACACAGTTTGCTCGTGAAAAGGCTTTGATATGTAGGCGTGTCACAGCACTGAGAAGCACAGAGATCTTTCCTTATAATTACAAACAGTATTTACAGGAGTACTTGAGTGAAGTCTGAAGCCCTTTCTTGGACTGTCAGTTCCTGTGGGAACAGGAATAGGAGCAGCAGTTTGTAAAACTAAGTTTTGAGATCCTGTTCTCTGTTTCATCTGGAACTCCTCAATAGGAATCAACCATAAGTGCAGTGTGTTTTCTTTTTCCTCCAATTGGCTGCTTAGATGCCTTTTTCTCCTTAATTTATGAGATAAGCCTAAACTAGGGGCGTATATTTCAAAGACAGATGTAACTTGAATATACCTGGGGATCAGCAAAGTCGTCTTCATGTGGGCCTCCACTGGCTTTTCTTCCCCTTTTCTCCTAGGTTCTTGAGCTGTGAAAAATCTAGACAGATACATATGTCCTCATCTGAACTGGTCATTAGGCTCCTCTTCTGCTCTGAGGGAAGAAATGAGCACCTCAGGGCCCAGTTATCTCATTCTAAAGTAGATGCCTGCAATAGGTACTTCACAGGTGCAATTCATGCACCTTTTCCTCAATGTCGACAACAAAGAGAATGCCGGATGGCTTGCTCAGCTTTCACTGTTGTGATTTTCTGAAGCAAAGTGAAATGAATCTCCCACCCTCAGTGTTTCTTCTCTACCATGCATGTGCTTCTGACCTCCCTACTTCTTGTTGTCCTCTCGTGGCCGCTCTAATGAAAAATGAAAAAGCCCTTCCATTTTTGAGAAGCAAACTGGTTAATTTCAGCATCTTCTGATGCATCGCAAATGTTCAGAGTTTTTAGGAAGTCGTTTATTTAAAGTCTTCAGAATAATTTTGGTAGACAGTGTGCAAGGTTAAGAAAACCTCTGAATGCTTGTATTTGATCTGCAGGTACCTGACTATGCCACAAGGATTAAAGAGCCGATGGATCTTTCAACAGTTCTGACTCAAATTGACTCGCGCCAGTACCTCGCTGCAGGAGACTAGCTGAAGGACATCGATCTAATCTGTAACAATGCCTTAGAGTACTACCCGGATCAAAGATCTACAGGTGAGGATGTGCTTTTTAGCCCTAGTTTAAAAAATCTGTCGAACGTATAGATGGATAAATGCTGTGTGCGCACAATAGACTTCGGATGGATTAGATGATTTTGGACATCCACAGAGAACATCTCTTACCAAATTGTAAATATTTTATCATTTTGCTACTTGGGCATGGAATTGTGATATAAGTGTTCCCAAGGAACTTGTGCTTTTGTTTTAATTAACTTCGATGTTGTTATGCTGAAAATATTCACTGAGAGAACCTTTCGGAACCAACCTATGAAGAAAGCAATTTTCTTCTGTGATCAAAACAGTTTCATTGGTTGGTAGACAACATTCAGGTAAAGTCTGTAAAATTTCAGATCGTCACAGCGCCTATGTTTTGCAAGACACTGCATATTCAATGGTGAGGAACGAAATGGATACAGAGTTTAGACGACTTTGTGAACAAATTAAAGAATCTCGTGAGAAAAGAGGTACGTGCTTTAACGCTAAGGATTTGAAGACTTGTCTCTGCATTTGTAACTGAAAATGCACGACGAAGATCTTTGGTATCTATTCTTTCTTGCAAGGTCGCACCTCTGCAGCGTGTGCTCCATGCGACAACTCCAAGTCACCACAGCAGAACCCTGCTACTGAAGACGAGAAACCAGATGAGGAGATGCCAGCGGCACCTGTAGATGCCAGTACACCCATTTCTAATGGCAAGTTGCATTTTATTCAGCTGCTCTTGTCGTTCATACCTTCTCTGTTCTTGAGGCGCAACAGGTGTCTCTGATGCCTGGCTCTTTATGGCAGAGGTATTTTGTTTTCAAATTGACTTCCAAATGGGAGAGAGAAATCCAGAGGTCATTCATTCAATATAGTGATGAATTAAAGTTCAAAGAAAGTTGGTTCATTTGATGTACTCTTACTGGAACTTCATTTTGTAAACAGAACGACCCCTCACTCAAGGATATCACAGCTTCCCTCCCGTACTAAAAATGATAGTACTCACCCTTGTAGGAGCAGCAATGTGAAGAAGGTCAAGGGCAGTAAGAAGGGTTCGAAGCTTTGATATAACAAGCCTTACACTTTTGTTGACAGAGCTCCTAATAAGGATCTTTAGCAAGGTCTGGAGATGGGAGAAAAACTCAAACTAGATTTTAATTCTAGGATGTAGAATGTCAAGCTTGACTGTTCCTCTGAACAGTCAATTGAATTTAATTTTTTTTAATTTAAATTAATTAGTTTAGTTTTTTTAATTTAAATTCAATTGAATTTAAAGTTTTGAATTTAAATTCCAATTGAATTTATTGAAAAAAATTCCAAATGAATTTAAAGGTTTTTTTGTTGTTGTTGTTTTTCACGAAACACTAATTTTATGTGAAAGGTTTTGCTGCAATATCTTTTTGCCAAGGATATTAAGCTTAAGTTATCCACAAGAAAACGGTGGGGAAAGGGAAGCTTTAGTTTTGAAAGCTTTTTTTTTTTTTCTCTCCAGGTTTTTCTTGAGCACAGCAGCGTTTCAGTGTCTGCCTGCCATTAGTTGCCCCACTACCAAGTCAGGAGGGTCAATTAAACTTGCGTGAGGCAGAATTTCTTTATCTGAATCTACGTGGTTCACATAAATATATTCTTGTTTCCTTCTTTCCCTAGGATTATTCTTCTCCCAGTATTGAATGTTTCAACGGACACCGTTTAAGATCAATGAGCAAAAGCATCCTGCGGTGTTCAGTCTCCAGCTTTGAAGAAAGTATGGCGATACTGAGGGGAAATGTCAAGAGAAGATGCTTTTCAAGGTACTGTATTTCTATATGTTCAATCTCTGTTCGATTTGTAGATTGAAAAGCAAGAGAGAAAGCATGTGCAGTGAGTTGTGGCCTGATAAACCTCCGGCTAAAATCAGCAGAGGCCTATGAGCATGCTGATGGCGTACCAGTACCTTAAAACTAGCATCCCTCTTCTCAGTGAAAGTCTTCCGCTTTTCTAAAAAAACCTGTTTTTTTCCCCAACTCCTTTGAGGTGTTGTTGTGGTTTAACCCGGCCGGCAGCTAAACACCACACAGCCCTTCTGCAACCCTCCCACCTCCCTCTCTGGGATGGGGGAGAGAAACGGGACAGTGAAGCCCGCGAGTTGAGATAAAGACAGTTTATTAAGACAGGAAAATAATAATGATAATGATGATGATGATGATAGTACTGCTACTAGTAATGTGTACAAAACAAGTGATGTACAATGCAGTTGCTCACTACCCGCTGACCAGTGCCCAGCGTACCCCCTAGCAGCCCGGCTGCCCCGCCCTATCCATGGTGCAGCGTGTTGCCATAAGGCATAGAATTCTTTGGCCAGTTGGGGTCGGCCATCCTGAGTCTGTCCCCTCGCAGCTGTTGCTGTGCGCCGATTCTGATCGCCAGTAGGACAGTGAGACACCGAAAGGTCCTTGGCTTGTTGTAAGTACTGCTCTGCAGCAATTGAAACATCGGGGTGGTATCAGCACTCTTCGAAACATCCTTTCACACATTCTAAGCCAAAACATAGCAACCTACCCGCTACTAGGAGGAGAACTAACGCTGTCCTAACTGAAACCAGGACATGTATCTTTTCCACTTGGGTGCTATTGCTCATAATTTTGAGAATTCAACATGAGCAAGCTAGGAAATGTGGGTACATACAGAACCGCGTGTATATGGCACGCAACAGACTTGGGATGTGGATCCTGCGTGAGGCCTACAGGCTTCTCTTTGTATACCATGGAGCACTGGCTTGTAAACATGGTGAAATTTCCCATCCTTGATGGGTCTAATACAACAAGTCTTTTCTCCCTTCTCTGCCCTGTCCTCTTTCTTAATGTAGGCAGTTGAGAAAGCCAAAATTGGAACGAAAAAAAAGAATATAGCACAGGTAAGTGGCTGTAAGTCCCCGGGATACCTATTTGCGCTGGTTACTGAAGAGGATGGCACTTGGTCACTCCATGGCTTTCATTTGGCCCCAAAGCCTTCTGTAGTCAGCTGAATTCACTCCTCAGTGACTTTTCTGTGAAGAGAGGTAGGTGCAAATAGGAGATTTTATGAATTCCTTGGGGAGGGAGCAGTGTGAATTGCAGCTTGGTAGGCACAAAGCAAACTGTTCTAATTGTGCAAAGTAAATCGATACTTGGTAAGTTCAAACTCAGTTTTATAGCTGGCAAGCACAAAAGTAAACCTTAGCTGTGATCCTAGCAGCACAGCGGTGTAGCTCTTCCCTTCCCCTTGTCCTCTTGGCTCTTTTAATGACAGTGCAAGCAACCAACCTGTGCCAAAGGGTGCTGTATGGCAAACAATGGGCAGGCTTTTTTCTAAAAAGCACGAGTTTGAGTTATGTGGTGTTTGGGTGTTTCTCTTGAAACGATTCTTCCCTCCTTGAGCTGTTAGATCCTAATGCAGGAAATGGAAGTGCTGCATGCATAAACAGAGTAATCAAACATACACCTCTTAGGAAGAGGCTTGCAATGTCCTAGTGTTTGTTTTGAGCACTGTTAGATACAGTTTGACATGAATGGAGTGAAAACACCTTAGAGAAAGGTGTTGATTGTTCTCACTTTTCCAAGACAGAAATAAGTGGAGTAGATTTCCCTCCTGCATGGAACAAAAGTTGCACGTTTGTTTTTGTCTGGCTAGCTTTCAGTCTCTTTAAAAATTTCCCTACAGGTCCCAGTTTTAAGTAGACAGTTTAAACGTGCAGAGCGATAAATTAGTGGAATGCAGTGGTTGTGACACCAACTTCTGACCTGAAATGTAAAGAAAACTCAATCCACTTCAGGGTGCCTTTTTTGTCTGTCTGTTTCCATTTTACAAGAGCAACGGTGAAATAAGGAGAATCCCATCTTCACTGTTTCAAAAGACTTTGTTTCTGCGTTTCAGTCACCAGAACATTGAGGAGTAGAGCTGGTGCAAAAACTGTGAGACGAGTCCACGGAGAAAACAGGGACTTGGAGCTGCGCCGCAGCTGTAGAGTCGGACACAGTCGGTACTCGACTACTAACTCGTCCATTCTATTTGACAAACTTATGACAAAGTAAGTCATCTTTTCTTGCAGACCTCTTAGAACGATCTTTCTTAGCAAGCCTTTGCACTATGGCATGATGTTGGCCTCGACTTGCTCTTTATTCTGACAGCAAAGAGGTATGGCTGCTCCTGGCATTTCCTTCCTGTTTACAGGGAGACACCGTTACCTGGCTAGATAAACAGTTTTTCTTGAAGGTGCTATTTCAGCATGTAAGAATTGATTTAAAAAACAACAACAACAGCAACAGCAACAAAAGTGCTTCATGGCTTGCTAGTTTTGTAATCTCACATTTCTCCAGGAATACTTGATTTGCTGCATTTCACCATTACACTCGTCAGCGCCGCTGATTCTGGTTTATCACTATTTGCATTGCAAATCTCCTTGTCCAAAGCTTAAACTGATGTATGCACTGCTTGAAAACAAAACCTGAAGTTGCAGAGCAGTAGACTCAAGTCATTATGTTAGCCGCTGTGTAACCATACTGCTTTCCAAGCATAAGATGTCCAGCTTATTTTGTTTCTATGAAGAGTTTAAATGGCTCCCGTTAAGCAAAGATGTCCCCACACTGATACTTACTATTAAGCAAGGATTCCACCTCCTTTGGCTGAGGTCTGCTCCCTTACTCACATTGGAACATTCATCCAAGTAGCCTGCAATTCCACACTCTCGGGGGAAAGTCCATAGAATAGAAAAGGTTCCTCCAGTCTCTTCCTCAGCCTTTTTTTGAAGCATGCAATAAAGCAAAACATTCACAGGCTGCCCTTCCATGCAAAACAAGGCAAATTAGTAAGACAGGAGCCACAAAACTGATTGTCGTTTAAAGTTAAAATGAGATTTGAAATAGATCGAGTTAGCAAGTGTTGTAAGTCTGTAGCTAAGTCTGGTTTTGCCAATGCAGCACAATTCGCTATCACGTAGCCAGAGCTGCTTCTGTAGCTCCAAGAAGCAAAACTGCTTTGACAAAATACTGTGTCATCAAAGCATTCGTTGGCTCAGTAGGCACGGCTCAGGTTCAAGAAGTTTGTGAAAAAATGAGTACTAACAGAAGCAGCAGGGTCCAAAGAAACACTTTATGTCCCCACTGCGAAATGAGGGGCTTTACCTTGAGTGTTAGGCACACTGTCAATAGAAAAGCACTGTAACAGAATCTGCCACGGCAGTTTGCATGTTACTGAAAGACCATCAGAGTGGGACTGCAGCAAGATCATTGCGAAGTTACAAAAAAACCATGTGGGGGTGGGAGTTTAGTTGCGTTCGATAACACAATCTTAGATAAAGATTTTGGTCTTAACGTAAAAGTAAGGATGTCTACTGATTTCTTCAACTCCAACAACTGAAGCCCAAGTCTGAAAAATCGCCTTTAAGAATGCAAAGAAAATATTTAACTCTTCTGTATGTTCATACTTTGCTATCAAGCAAAGGAATGAATGCTGATGCCTTAACTATGTAGGGCTGTAGCTTACAGAGAGACTACACCTTCCTGTTTTTTTCCCTTTAAAAACGTTAAATGCGCGTGAAATTATTTGGGGGTGTTTTCACATGCAAAGCCTAATGCAGTGCATGCAAGCCCTGTCATCTTCTTCGTCTAGTAGTGTCGCGTTAAGGGGTGTAGCCGATTGACCGTCATGGGTCCCGTCGGATTCAGGGTGCTGAACTATCACGGTCACGGATTCACCAACAACGCAGTACGGCCTCGCTCTAGTCGCATTCAAGGAGAACTCTCACAGCTAGGAAGAATGCAATTAAGTGCAATTTGTTACGGCGACAGGTACACAGGTTCTTTGGATTGTCAGTGATAAATTCACTGTCTGCAAAAGCAAGCTAGCATGCATGAAATGCACAGGTACACAGCCTAGGTATTAAGACATTAAAAAGCATCAAAACTCTAGAGATTTCTAAGATTCCACAGAGACGCCTGGTATAAGCAAGCGTTCAGATCTTACCCCACGGCGTCCCAATGGAGTGGGGGTGGGGGAGTGAGAGGCTCAGCCTGTCGAGTGATGTCAGAAGGAATCTTCCTGATAGTATCTTCCCTAACATCCCCTTTCTCTTAAAGCAATTGGTATTATTTTCTATCTTTAAGGTGGAGCTTGAGTGACTCTAGTCCTGCATATCTTGGTTGTGCTTGGTAGAAATGATCTCACTTGCGTTTAAAGGTACAGGCTCTGAGAAATTCCGAGGGCGTGCTCAGTGAGGGGTGGTTGCACCTTGGAGGCGGGTAGCTTTTGGGATGGAGGTGTGCTTATGATGCCTAGTCGCTTAAGGCGATTACTCCACAAGTAGTAACTTAGTGTTGATTTAACTACAGCATATCTAAAACATAAGAAGGATGTTAGTATGGAAGAAGCCGATGAAACCAGTCCTTAAATCTTACTACTTACTGTGCGTGAGCAGACTGGCGTGAGTTTTAGCTATACTGGCAAATATCAAACCACACCTGTGTCGTCCCAGAGCTGGGAAAAAAAAAAAAAAAAAAAAAAAAAACAAGGAAATGTTGAAGCAAATAGGGAGGCATGTAGCTTGTGCAGTCTTTTAGCTGAGAAAATAAAGAAGGAGAGAGACAGGTAGCCTTGAGCTAGCAGAAGCAAGGAAGAGAAGGGCTAAAAGGGAAAAAACAGGAAGGAGAACACGAGCTCCAGACTGACCTATAGTAACCTTTTTCTCATTAAGGGTCATTAGCACATTAAAAATCACACCTGTCAAAATGCTAATCTATGCTAATGTGGGATTCGGTGTGTGTCCCCCCTCTCCTGTTCCCCCTCCCCCCCGGTATTCCTCTGTAATGCACAAGCTCAGTGGAGATAAGTTAGGTGAGCTGTAATAACCAATCCAAAGGAGCCAAAGAGAGAGTTTTCACAAGTTTCCTGTGTATAAATGACGGTGATTCGAGTCAGAGGTGTGCTTGCTTTGCGAAAGATGGCCAAGTGCCTGACTCTGCAGAGTTCTATAAGTAATTATCTAATTAAAAGACCTTCGTGTGCATTCCGACTCTGGGTGCTTATTGGCGCGGTGCACTCTGCACGAACCTGCAGACAACATCTGTACTCAGTGTCATGCCTACAGACAACCCTTTACTGTTGGGACCTGCATATTTTTCTGTGCATTCAACACAACCCCTTTGGCACAACTAGTTAACCACGTAGCTGCCAGTCCACCACTCAGTTGCACTTGTGAAGAGGAAAAGCTATTTCCGTCTACTGGAGGAGCACATCCTCTAAATGCAAGCTTCACTCAGCTGGTCATTTACTGCAGGACAAGATTTGAAAAGTGTTGTTGAGTTCTGGGTTTCCTGCTTACAGGAAAAATTAAGTGCTAGATCGCCCTCTACTCCGCTTTGTCTGCTGCATTTAATGGAGATTAAACTGATTTCGTTTGCTCCTCTGTTTATGGACAATGAGCTGAAGGAACAGGTACAGCCTGGAATGCCTTCCCTCCCAACCAAAGTAAACTGGAGCTGTAACTAACACAAGCAGAAGCAAGGCTTCTGTGTTTTCAGCTGAATAAAGTTCCAACAAAATCATCCTCTGGGATTTGAAGCTTACTTCACATGACATGCCAACGACTCTTTTCCCTCTATTGTAAAGCGGATCCCTGCTGTTAGTTGCTCTAGAAGCAAAGGAATCGTCGGTTTGGTTACCAAATAGCCGCTTCTGCAAACGAGAAGTGTTGTGCTCTCTCTTCCCTTTGAATGACTCCACACTTCTCATCAGCTACTGGATTGCTGACCTAGAATCAGAGAACATCCCAAGGTGGAAAGGACTCCCAGTAATCACCAAGTCCAACTCGTAGCTCCACACAGGACCACCCCAAAGTGAGACCCGATGTCTGAGAGCATTGTTCAACACTTGTTGACCTCCGTCAGGCTCGGTGCCATGAGCAGTGCCCTGGGCAGCTGTCTCAGTAGCCAGCCACCCCCTCAGCGCAGCGCCTGAGGCGTACGGGGCTCGGCGGGGCGGCCCGGGAGGGGAGGACGGCGGGGCGAAGTGGCAGCTCCCTCAGAGCCGTCTCCCCGCCGCCTCGGCCGCATGTCGTGGCTTTTTCGTGTCGGGGCTTTTTCATGTCATGCCCTCGGTCTCTCGCCGTGGGTGAGATGCTGCTCCCCAGCGCGGACCCCTTGCGCGCGGGGCCTGCCCGCGGCGGCGGCGGGAGGGAAACCCCAACCCCAAAGCCCTCCCGGCAGGGAGAGCTCGGGGTGAGGGCCGATCCGGCACCGACAGTAAACACACGCCGGAGGAAACGCTCTGGTTTTAGCCATGAGCAGCGCGGCCAGGTTCACAAGGCGTCACGCTGGAGCTCCGAGTTCGGCGGCGTTCCGAGGCCGTTGTGGCGGTTGTGGAGACGGCCCCGGCTGAGGTGGCTGCTGCTGTCGCTGCTGTCCCCTCTGTCCCTGCTGTTGCCGCTGTTGCCGCTGTTCCCGGACCTTGGAGACCCCCGGCGGCTCCCTGTGCCAGGCCCTGTGGCCCCGGGGAGCTGCCCGCCGCCTCGTCGGCCAGCCCGGCAGCAATCCTGCCAGCACAGAATAGCCCACTGCGTTTCAGGGTAAAGTGACGATTAATTTCTATTTCCTGGCCTGGGTGCTGCTTTCTTCTTTAAGGAAGCTTCAAGGTTAAAGGTTCAACTCAGTTATGTCAGGGTTCAACTCCGTTTCGTGAAGGGGCTCTTGTACGAAAGCTTAAGCTGGGATTGACTCTCTGCTAAGCGGAGGCCAAACGTGGACCTACTGAGAAGCAGGTCCTAAGTGATAACATTTTCTAAAGAGACTGCTAAACACATCTGAAGAGTGCTGCTGCAGAACTCTGAATGGGGGGATAGCAACTGTCTTAAGTGATCTGGAATCTTGAATTTACTTTTCAATGGACAAGAGGTGTGTCTCTCAAGGCAAACAAAGAGAGGAGTAACACCCTCTCTTGTCACTCATGTCAACATAAATTTATGCTCAGAGCGTAGGTGTAGGAACAGCATCGGTATGTATATGGAACATCGGGAGAGGAAGCTCTATCGGTATTTACAGTTTTTCTACTACCTTGCCAGAGAGACGTCATCTCCAAATGAGAAATGGATGTATTTTGAAACAGTGGTGGTGGATCGGATTTCTTCTTTCTAGTGTTAATATTTGCTCTTGAATCGTACTTAATAGCTGGTAACACCTCAATCAGTTGTCAAAAATAAACTTAAAAATGTGTAAGGCTTATCTCATTGGTCAGTATAAAGATCAAGGTCTTCCCTTCCCTTCCCTTCCCTTCCCTTCCCTTCCCTTCCCTTCCCTTCCCTTCCCTTCCCTTCCCTTCCCTTCCCTTCCCTTCCCTTCCCTTCCCTTCCCTTCCCTTCCCTTCCCTTCCCTTCCCTTCCCTTCCCTTCCCTTCCCTTCCCTTCCCTTCCCTTCCCTTCCCTTCCCTTCCCTTCCCTTCCCTTCCCTTCCCTTCCCTTCCCTTCCCTTCCCTTCCCTTCCCTTCCCTTCCCTTCCCTTCCCTTCCCTTCCCTTCCCTTCCCTTCCCTTTCATTTTCCCCCCAGTATTGTTTTTCTGTTCTCCTTCTCACTGCAGTCTTGATTTTGTTTCTTGTCCCTTAAGTATGTTTCCAATGTGTTGCTGAAACATTTTCCCTTTCAATCCTAAAAAAGGAGCTGTCACTGGTGAAGATCGGAGCTTATCCCTGAGCCCAGGAGCTGTCATCTTAGTCTTCCAATCGGACAAGGACGACTTCATTTCTCATGTAAATGCATTTGTCAGGTTTGCGTATTGTTTTTTCAGGAATGGAAAGTGTGTATAGAATGGATTTAAAATCAATTTTAAATGTAAAACGTCAAGGCAAAAAAGTTCTAATTACAACCTCTGCACACAATTTGCCAGCTGTGGGACTAGGAGTTTTCTTATTTACTGTGTTTTGTTTAACGTGTCTGAAGTTTAATGGACAGCAATCAAGGCGTGCTAGAAATCTGAAAGCACTTTATGCTTTGTTCTCTCCGTCATTTTGGTATAACAAACTAGCTTATGTTTTAAACCCTCCATGAGGTTAGTGGTTTCCCTAAAGATAACAAGTCCCTGTGTGCTACAGTAAGACAGTAACAAAACATGAAGTATAGAAGTTCATCCTGTCATTATTCAGCTTCTGCCTATGGACACACAACTACGCTTATTTAAAGCGGTATCACCTTGAAACCTAATCAGCATTTTAAAAAGGACTTTGTAGCAGTTATTGGCTTTTGTCCTGGAGGGCTGAGGTTTGTTTTGTTTTGTTTTACATTCAGCATTTCCGTTTCTAGCTTACATTCCCCTGTTGTTTTGCATGAGGAAAGCGTGCAACTTTAGAAAGGAGAACGGAAAGAGCTGCTTTTTAGTCTAACTTTTCAGTTTGTCGTAGGAGTTTTAAATGTGGTAGGAGTAAAACACCAGAAGTACTGCTGCCAAAGTTATATTCAAACTCGTCTTTCTTGGAGAAGCAGAAGAAGCCCAGGGAGAAATGAATTTGCAAACATGCTCTTCATGCTCTCCTTTCCGAAGATTTCTCTGAGATATAGCCCATCCTCTGTGGGTTTTGAGGTATATGGTTCCCAGGAGTGAAAAGGAGGGCCAAACATCTCTCCTCTTGGATCTCAGCATGCCAGGGCTTTGGTGTACTGCCACTTACAGCTCCGCTTTTTCACCTGGAAAAAGCGACCGCATGATGTAGACTGAGGAGCCCTCACAGATTAACTTGCCGTCACCAAGTGACGCCCAGAAAAGGTGTATTTAAAAGCTAGGCTCATTATAGAATCACAACAAACCCCTCATGACTGGTGCAGTAGACAGTGAGGTAGAGGGCGAGCCCTGGAAAGACAGGAGAAAAGTAGCAGTGAGTTCTGGGTACCTTTGTGGAGACGAAACAGAAAAATGCAGGCAGTGAAGTAATAGTGTTCCGTTACTAATGCCAGCAATAGATAATTGCAACAATTATCTATTAGATCATAGGTACTAATTAACAGATAATTGCGCAACTCCGGAAATCAATAAATAACTGATTCCCCTCAGAGAATGTCTTCTACATTTTTATATTAAAAAGACTCCAGAGTTGTAATGGATTAAAATCCTACGGAAGGGAAAGAAATGGCATCAGCCACTAGTTCTGCAGAAGCGAAAAGTAATACTGATAGAGTTTAGATGGAAATTTTCACTTTGTGTGTTTAGTTTGGGGATTCTTTTTAAATCATTCATACCAGCGATTTAGTTCTTAAGGCTGTTTCTTTGAGATTAAGTGACAGGACTTCTGTTACTCTTTTCTTCTTGGAGTGCTTCTTGATAGTCTTACGTCAACCAGAACTTCTGTCTCTGTCGCAGATGTGAACAATGACCGTAGCTAAGAAGCCCAAATCTTCAAAGCCTAAAAAGCCCTCTTCAAGGCGGTCTGGCAAATCCAAGAAACCAAGTCCTAAAATACTGATGTCACGCACCGCCAACTGGGGCCGGATAGTGCCTGCAGAAGATTCAAGCCAAGTCTCTGTGGCCCAAGGACGTGGAGGTGCTATTTACTGTAGATCATCTGAAAAATCTAAGGCTTTTGCCCCAAGAGATCTAAGTAAGTGTGCGTTCTATCCTGCCTCCATTGTCTTCAAAGCAAAAGTAGAAAATGCAGTTCTTACTTGTTGCACTGATAGAGAAGGGGACTACTGTGAAGAAAGACTTGAAAAGCGAATCCCCTAAGGCAACTGAAGTGACTGATGTTACAGAAATTAATTTTGATATATTTACAGTCAACAGAGAAATACGGGGAGCTTTTTGTAATGCACAGATTCCTCCATGTCTTTTCTGTTTTGCAGAGAAAAGTGTTTGATTGTTGCTATTCACAGCTTCCATTTTTCACAGGTTTTTTGAAGGATAACATTGCTCAGGAAAAGATCTGGTATCTGTAGGGGTACCGTCATTCCTAGTTCCTAGTTTTTACGTTTTTACCGTATAATTTCAAGTCTAAGTTTGTGGTTTAAGTTATAATAAGGAAAAAAACAGTAGTTGAGTTAATCAGGTTAAAGATTATAGATGGAGAGGAACTTGGCATTAGGTGCTACAAACAGAATGGCAGTTAGCCTTGCCTTAGAAAAATTAAAATGGTTGACTAAAGTTGTTTTTGTTTTTTTTTTTTTTTCCCCAAAACATTGTGTTGACCAGCCAATTTGAATTTGGTGGTATTAAAGCTGTCTGCAATAAGTTTTTCTGGTTTGGATTGTAGCTAGCTCCTCTAGGTGCTCCTGCAGAATAGTATTTTTTTAAATACCTTTCTTCGAAACAAACAAACAAGATCTCTTTTTAAATTTAACTTTCTTGCAGTCGTTAATGATGGAATTGCTCCGCCACAGAGCATTCTTTTTCCACCTGAGAAGATTTGTATGGATTGGCGAGAAACACAAAGTGTTGGAGTTGGCCTGTACAATCTTGGCAACACATGTTTTCTTAATGCTACTCTACAGTGTTTGACCTACACACCCCCACTTGCCAATTACATGCTTTCTCTTGAGCACAGCCAGTCATGTGAGTACTTTCTAACAGTATTTTGAATCTGTTGGATAGCTCTGAAGGTGAAAGAACAGCAGTGATTCTGTGAGATAAGCTTATTTGCCTGATTTTACCTGTAGCAGCTGGCTTTGAGCACTGTATTAGCAGTGGGCTCCGAATAGCATATGGAGTGCAATTAATGCACCATGTTTTATTTATTTAGTTATTTGTTTGTTTGTTTGTTTGTTTGTTTATTAAAGGATCATTTATTGCTTCATGGGAATAATGAAGTGCATTGGACAGTAATGCATTTAGTAGTAATTTTAGAGAGTAATACATTTTGCAGCCTGTGGAGTTCACATTCCTGTCAGCCTTTACAACTGCGACTTTGCAGTAGTCTTTTAGATTTCTCATCACAAAATGCATTTGAATACAGGCTTAGTGGATATTTTTCTTCTGTCAAGTTGTGTGAAATGAAATGTTACAAGACTGTTGGGACATTGGCATCTTGGGAGAATAGAATGTAGCAAGGAGAGTGGATATTGTATCTATAGTTTAAATTGTACTTAGATGTTTGTAGTTCTGGATATTTCGCTGGACTGGGATGCTTTGTTCTTTCACTCTTCAGGTCGTGAACAAGATTTTTGCATGATGTGCACGATGGAGACTCACATTAACCAGGCCCTGCGTTGCACTGTTGATGCCATCGAGCCTACGCATGTTATCAGTAATCTCAGTCGTAAGTGGCTTCAGATGTGTTTCTTTTCGATAGCTTGTAATCTTCAAATAATTATTTGATGTGTCTAAGTGGTTTTAACACTCCAATGAAGAGAGATTTTAGAAATACAAGAATGATTTCATTTTTAAATGAGGTCAATACTATCATCTTCTTATTTAGGAATAGGACAACATTTCCGTTTTGGCAGTCAAGAAGACGCACACGAGTTCTTGCGCTATACTGTTGATGCTATGCAGGAAGCGTGCTTGAACGGAAGCACCGAGTAAGCATAAACAAGTTCACTTTCATACATTCTCTAGCACCTTCTAGTCCTTTATTTACTCTCAAAAATGATCTCTAGCACCTTTTAGTGCCTTATTTACTATCAGCAACGCAAGTCTACATCATCCTTGGTTTTCATCAAACTCTTTGAAGAGTTAATTCTGTGCCTTAAATCTTCTGAGGTCTGATTATAATTTATTTCCAGATTGGACAGATCTTCTCAAGCTACCACCGTCATTCATCAAATATTTGGAGGATTTCTAAGATCGAGAGGTACTTGAAAAAATATTCCTGTCCTTAGAACTGATCTGTGTCTTTTGTCGGTAGTAAAGCAGTCTGTAGTTTGTCTAAAGTAGTATCTGTCAACAACTTGAATTTGGACAGTTAGTCTCCTTCACATAATGTTAAGCATTTATATTTTGTTTCCAGTGAAGTGCTTGAATTGCAAAGCAGTTTCGGATACGTATGAGGCATTTCTTGATATCACTTTGGATATAAAGGTAAGATGTTTTCTAAATATAATTTATGATGTTTAAGTACATGCATAACTTTCTAAATTAAACTTGTTTAACTTAAAAAACCAAACCACATATAATGTTAAAACGTAAGAGCTTGGTGGTGCTAAGGAAGTGGATTGGACTTTGTCCTTCCGTGGAACCCATGTAAATAGTCTCCACATTTGCATTGGGTTTAAGGGGAAAGAATTCTCTTTCTGCAAAAATTATAATGCTGTCATACTTCTTTGTTGTTCTACCTCAATATACATCTAATTGTTAGACTGATGAATTTGTCCCCAGTATTGATGACAAAGCACACTGTAGATGCTGTCTAGGCTACTGGAAAAGTATTTGTTCCAAAGTCAAATGCCTTCCAGGTGAGGTCAATGCTGAGCATGCTCTTTCTGCCTCCTTCTTCACAGTGCTCCTAGTAGATCGCTTGAGTATGTTAGTAAGATTCTCTTATAAACTACTAGTATGTCTCTGGAATTCTGAATTACGGTGACTTTACGCTCTTCTTTCTCGCTGCTCTAGGCGGTTTCGTCTGTTAGCAGAGCTCTGGAACTCTTTGTGAAACCTGAAGAGCTGGATGGAGAGAATTGCTATAAATGTAGCGAGTAAGATTTTGACGTCAGTTTTCTATGTTGCATGACTCTGTTGGACTACCTCTAAACTTTGGATCTACTTACAAGTTTTGTGGAAGTTTATAAAAGACTTGGATTTTTGTTTCTTTGGAGGGGGGAAGTCTTGTTCATAGGCATTCCCTATGGGTTTGCAATTCTCTGGCTTGTATTTTGCCATCAGAATTCAAAAAGAGCTACTTTTGTTCTTTCTATTTATTAGCTCTCGACAGTACTTTTCTGGATGTAAACTGCCCAGTTTCCGTTGTTCTCTGGGCTAGTGGCTAATTTTCACTGCTTACACCGTAGGTCCTACCTTGGAGTGGGCAATGTGTCAAACTGAACTATTTTGTTTCAAAGGATGGCAGATGGTTTCAGTGTCTTTCCAGACAAGCTCAGTACATGAAGACTTCCTACTGTTAAATGTCTCCCTCCTGTAGAATGACCATGTGCTTCTGTTGTATTTTTGATGTTGATAGTCGACCTATGTTGGAGATTATTTGCAATTTCTAGCCCTGGGGACCAAGGCTCTCTCGTTCCGCTTTCAGTATTTGTATTTCCCTTGAAAGCTGAAAGAATGTATCCAGGATTGGAGTTCAAATAGCCACTTTTGTAGACCAAGAAATGGTACCTTGCCATCCAACCTGGTCATACCCTTTTGTGAGAGATTCCTGTTCCCGCTATGCTCTGAGTTGTTGGGAAAATTGACCTTCTTCTGTGTATTAACAAACCTGACACGCAGTGCATGGGTTTATGAAAAGAAAAAAGACCAACCTATTATGCAAGTAAATATCATTCAAATAGCATAGGCATGCGTGAGACATTAAAAGGAGTTTGTTTTGGGGGCGAAAAAAGAAGATGCCTTCAAACACTTATCTCTGCTTGGTTTTAAGGTGTAAAAAGATGGTTCCTGCATCCAAGAGATTTACCATACACCGTTCTTCCAAGGTTCTCACAATATCACTGAAAAGATTTGCAGATTTCACAGGTGGAAAGATCAACAAGGTATATTTACCACTGTAATGCAACTATATCATTGTGTAATGGGACATCCCCCAAAGCTGAAAGTTGTTAATATTTTCAGACAATAATTGTAGACTAATGACTATGGCTTATTCTTTCTCTTAATATCAATAAAGTTCCCGCTTGACAAGAAGCATATGCTTTCCTCTGAGAAGGCTGATTCATCAGGAAACAGTTCTCTGCAACTTCTAGTCTTAACCGTTGTTTATGGGAAGACTTATTTGTAGTGAATCAAGAAATATATTCTAGAAATATATTCTAGAAATCAATTCTAGTCTGTGTTTTTTGGAAGTGTTTTTCTCTGGCTAGTCCACGAAGTACTCTGGGATAATTTTTCTATCTTCTTGATGTCTCTTTAGGAGGTGAAATATCCGGAGTATTTGGACCTGAGAGCCTACATGTCGCAGTCAATGGGAGAACCACTGCTCTATGCCTTATACGCGGTGCTGGTACATCACGGTGTCAGCTGTCACTCAGGACACTATATATGCTATGTAAAGGTAGAAGTCAACAGCATTTCTAACAGGGTAAAGGTTGTGCTGGCAAACCAATTAAAGCATGACTAGCAGCTACTGTTTCTAGGGAAAAAGATTTCATTATATTTTTATTTGACATGTGTGTATTTTTTTCCTATCCGTGATTTCAATTGGAAAACGTGCAATTCACCTAAAGAAATCGTTGTCTTTATTTGCAGGCTGGTAATGGACTTTGGTATCAGATGAATGATGCTAAAGTAGTGCGTACTGACATTAAAAGAGTTCTTGGTCAGCAAGCTTACATACTTTTTTATATCAGGTAATAACAAATCTTAAAATGTGTTCAGAAGAGATTTACTTTCCTGTTATTGATATTTTTCTGTTTTGCAAGTGTTTTTCTTGCTATCCCGGGAGAAGATTATTATTTGTCTAATTCAGTTCTGTCTAACCTGAAATTCTCTGTGTCGTTTATTATCTTTTGTTGCTTGGCCTTAAACTGCAGCACTTGTGTAAATTGCTATCTATGTGTTATCTGTAGCTGGCTACTTTAGAGAAGGAGAGAAATGAAGGTCATCTGTGGTGTAAGAATGAATTATTGCTCTGCAAGTGATAGTCTTAGTAGGAAGACTGTTCTCTACTTTTCAGTCTGTAGTCTTGGCGAAGCCTTCTGTAGAGAAGGCTTCCATATCGTATGAGCTGTTCCTCTAAAATGATAGGATGGGATTTAATCCAAGAGTAGGCTGAAAGAAAAACTAAACTACGATCACTGCTCTTTTCTGAAGGCGCTATGATTTGACACTTGGAGAACGTGCGTTTTACTTGCCAGCACCATCTTATCCCTGTTCATTCCCTCCTGGTCAGCAGGGGGCTAATAGTAAGCAGGCTGGATTTCTGGGACCACGACTTCTTCCTCATATGATTAAGGTAATTCAGGGAAGCGGGAGGGCAGATAACGGCACCAAACTGCTAGTGGGTTTGGGGTTTGGTGTGGGGTTTTTTGTTTGGTTTTCGGCATCTTAGTTTTGTTTTCCTTCCCACGCTGCAGCTTTCTTCACAGCCCTCATGCTACAGCCAGAGTCATTCAAACAGTGGTTACTGCTAAATTGTGCAGCCATGCGACTCCATTACTTTATAGCTCCAAGACAGCTTTCTAAAGCACAGAGAGCTACGCTCTTTGACTATTTAAGCAGAGTGTACTAATCCTCAAATCATTTAAAAGAGGACTTGTTTTTCCTATCCTCGTCACTTTAGCTAAGACAGGGAAAACTAAATGTCTTATTCCTGAGCACCAGAACGATTACTTCAGGCTTTTCAGGGTATGTTTAAAGGGGAAAATAAATATATTTGGGAATAGCAGCAGGTAATGTTAAGTTGCTTGGCTGTTTTTCAAAGATGATGTTAATTTGATACCAATCTGCAGTAAACCAAAAGCAGGAATTGAATACGCTTATTGGACTTGCATTTATCCTTAAAGGGCAGTGTGTTTTTCTTTTTAGGTGTTAAGACCATTTGTAGAAACACTCAGTAGGAGAGTTTTGTGTTTCAAAATGTTACATGCAGTGTTTGCGTTAATCCATCTTGCAATTTCTTCTTTTTAAATACAGAATTCAAGCCGTTTAAATGGAAATGGATCCATAAAAGAGGACACAAAGACCACTGGTGTCACCCTAAAAAGGCCATCTTCAGCACCACCAATGGCCTGTGTTCAAAACCAGGCAATTACCAGGCCTTCAATGACTGATACGTCAAGAAAACAGAAGATCACCATCAGTATTCACAATAAATTGCCTGCTCGTCAGACTGTGTCACAGCCTGACTTTCTTAGCAGTGCTGTGGAGGATGAAGATCTCTACCAGGCTGTTCCTTCATCCACAATTACAAATTCGGTAATGCAAATGAAGCAAATGCAAACAAACAAAAAAGTTTCTGATGAAATTTTTGTGGAGCCAACAGTGAATGAAAATCCTAAACTCAGCTCTGATAACACAGTCCCTTATGGTGCAGAATCTTCAGGAAAATCTGAGGAGGAGTCAAAGGGCTTATTTCAAAGGAATTTGAAATGCAATGCAATGTCCTCTAATGGAATTTTGGTTGGAAAGGTAGTCCGTACATTGCAGCATTCCAATTCTTCCTGTCAGAATGCTGACAAAGGAAGATCCCAGCATGAGCTGCCAAAAACAGATTCACTAAATGGTGCTATTAGGTTAGTTAATGAATCTAAAGAAAACGGACTGAAACTTGATGATTCCACTTGCCGAGTTGAACCTGTTAAACCTTCTGAGATGTTCTTTTCTAAAACAAATGGATCGCTTGAAACATAGATTTGCTCCATCGAGAATTTCTCACCTACGATGTATTCGGGAGTGTTTATTGTGTTCCTAATTCAGGTGAAATACTGAGAAAACACAGCACACATGTGATCGTAAGGCTTTGTGGTATTATCCCCTTAGAATTTGCAGACCTGAGCTTACATTAGAACTTGTCAACTTAAGCTCAGCTGAGATAAAAATTCCTAAGTTTCATAAAGTAGATTTTGGGGGGTGAGTTGGGGTTACCTTTGAAGTGTAGATAATGCATACAACTGACAGCGGTCTTGCTTACCATTTAATGGAGACATTCTGACAAGACTAGTCCTCAGTACTACTACAAATAGTATTTTTTTGTCTGCTGACTTGTGCGTTTTAATTGCAGATGCCTGGAGCTATGCCTTCAGTCAATCGAGAAGTCATCACGGAGTCCTTCAGAGCCAGCCAGCTGAACAGCTTGTCAGAGGAAATGAGGTAAAATGAGCACAGTCTGATTAAGACAAGACTTTATGGAAGTTCGTTACAGTTTTATCTGTCTACTAATAGTATTTAATGGAAGGATTTAAATTAGTACAATTCCATACTGTGTGTCCAGTGTCACGAACAGAACTAATGATCAGCACTGAGCATATCACTCTGATGCAGGTTGGTGCCTCAAGGAGAACTTGTGTTCCTTTATAGAATGTTTTTCCATTTTTCTCCACTGTCTGGAGAAACACTGGCTGTTCCCCGCTCGCCCCTATGCCTTTTTTCTCAGAGCAGCAGGTGGAAGGAGACAGATGCGTTTGCTTTTTTAGTGCAATGGCTTCAGAAGCAAGAGGGGAAAAAGCACTTTCTCTGGGAGCTGAAGAAGGTGTCCTAATCACAGGAGAGGTTTCTAAATGGCATATCTTTGCGAGCGTTCCTGTAGTCCGGAGGTTTTTGTTTGTTTGTTTGCCTTTGGAAGGTTTTACTCTTAATATTCACGTCCTTCAGCAGAAGTGAGAAATGGGTTTTTATTTTATGCAGTGTTGCGGAACCTCCGAAATCTCCTGGGAATGATGAATACCTCGCCCAGTACCAATGTGATGACCGTGGAGACAAGGAGAAACCAAGAAGATCAAAAGAACGTGACCTCATTTCAAAAGAAAATGTTTTGTCCGGCAAAGAGTCTTCTGAGCCTGGTGAGAAATTGCGGCAAACTTCCTCTCTCAAGTCTGACACTGAATGTAGCTCTAACAATCTTTCTTCCTTAGCTATTGCAGATAGACGCCAAGATACAAAGGACAAGACTAAAACCACTGAGAAAGAGCATTACCGAAGCAAGAGGGAACATGCTCCTAGTGAAGAGAAGGAGAGTCAAAAAGCAGGTCCTTCCAGCAAGAGGAGGTGTTCTCAGAGCGTGGAATTTGTTGAGCAAAAGAGTCACAAGCAGGAGTACTGGGAGGGAAGCAGGTACAGATCTTTCCCTCGTGAAAGAAACAGCCCTGAGAATGGCAGAAGAGCAGTCAAATATTCAAAGTACAGATCTGGCAGCGGAGGAAGATCAGAACAAGGTAGCAATAGGTACTACCGATCCAAAGGGGAAAGAAGTTGGAGCAGAGAAAGATACTATCGAGACGAAGCACGGAGATGGGAAAGATGTGGCTATTACAAGGATCACTATTCACCTCATGCGACAGGAGACAGTAGAGAGAGAAAGTTCTCTCACGGCGATTCAGCCTTTGACAGATCGACTGCAACTTACTACTGCAGGTCACATAAGCATTATCATTACAAAAGCGGATGGCCTCACGGTTCCCTCTTGAGAGAGGAAGATGTACGTCGCTTTAGCACACCCCGAGCAGACTTGCATCGTTGCTCGGTACCTCAGCAACATTCCAGAAGACATTCTCGTGAAAGACATGCGCTTCCACCTGTGTCAGCTCATTTGGAGAACTGTCGCCAGAAAACTGAAACAGAAGGAAACAGAAAAAGAAAATATACCCGTGCAGAAGGTAGTGAAAGTGAAATAGAAAGGAAAGACAGAAAGATAGAAAAGGAGCTTGTAGGTGGTGAAAAAAATGCAAAAATATCACAAGTTCTGGAAGAAAAAGAAGTCTAAGGATAAACATGGAGAGAAGGATTCCAAGTAAGCAAGGATTCCGGCATACTCCGCATTTTTTATCCTAATTCGTTTCTGGGTGCTTCTCATGTCTTTTTTTTTTTTTTTTTTTTTTTTTTTTTCTGGTAGTTTCTAAGTTCTTTAGATAGCACCAGCTGGCTGGGGATCATGTTGTTAGGTTGATCAGTGAAGACAGGAAAGCTCTTGCTGAATTGTGTCAGAGCACTAGCTTTGGACCACATAGTTCGAATCACATCCGTACACCATTCCAGATTAGGTTAAAAGATTTTTTCTGCTTGCACGTATTCCAGAGCTAGCCGTTGTTAATGATCTGTGTACAAACCAGGACCTATGGTCCTTCAATCTGACGGCTTAAGTTTGCTGCATCTAAAGTAAGTTGCGTGTGCACAAAGCACCACAAAATAGCTGACATGCTGCAAATCATCACCTGTGGTAAAATAAATCAGGTTTCATATAGGCAACAAGTGCCACATCTTTTTTTCCCTTTTTAACTTGCATGTTTCTTTCAGACTTCATGATTTGTGTTTCTGTGCGCTCCGCTTTGACAATGCCAATCGCAAGCGTAAGAAAAAGAAGAAAAAGGAGAAGAAAAAGAAGAAAAAGGAGAAACACCAGGAAAGCAAAAGGCTCCTTGGAACACTTAGATCCTCGTTTCCAGAAGATAACGCGGGAGAAGAAGGAAGAATCCCATCCTCCAGATGGCTCTTCATGTGAATAATGCAGAAGTGAGAGCAGTAAACAACCTTACAAGGAAGGGAAGACTTCCAGTGCAGGCGAAAGCAAGAAATACTGCTCCATCGCATCCAACGACTATACTAAAGGTAAGCGGCCGCAGCGTGTGTGAGGAATTCCTTTTATATTAATCTCGAGATTATTTCAAACAGTCTTGAAGTGCTTGATGACTTAACAGTCTGCAGATTTATTATCAAATCAAAAAAAAACCCCACTTGGTAGACTAATTTTTTCCCAGTTTTGAATGGCCACTAGGAAAGAAGGCCTGAAATAAAGAGGTTAAAGGCAAATGGTTTTCATTTGGTTTGATGATGAAGTGGCAAACAAGAGGAAGAGTTGCAAGCTCCCTTCTTAAATTCAGTCCAGCCAAGTAGGAAAAGTAAATGTGGACAGCTGTATCTTGGCAAAGAAGATAGTAGGGAGCAAGGAGGTTTAGCAGTCAAGATGGAAGGTGATGCCATGAGGCTTAGAGGCTAGTAATGTTCTAATGAATAACAGCCTTCCTAAAAAAAACCTGCCTGAACAATTCACGTGAATAACATACTACCTTCAGCTATTTCAGCTTCTTGCTGTACAGCTGAATGCCTTTTACGTAATGTTTGGAGAAGTAAAATCTCGGAAGAGGTTTTCATATCTTTTGCCCAGTTTGGATGATGAAGTAAATTGCCAGAGTCAGTAGATTCTGGCACTGACAAGTTTCTTCAAGCTTAAGAGCGAGTGCAATTGTTTCCAAGCATTTTTCTTTTCTGAGACAGGGAGCACCAGAAGTTGTCATCTTAAAATACGACATGGAGGGGAGGCTGGTTGTTCACACATTCTTGCCAACATTCATGCAATCTGTCCCATTATCAAGAACAAAATTAGGGACTGAACGGAGGTCTTTCAAATTCCAGTGTTGCAAAAATGGACTTTTTACGATACTAATGTCAAAAGAATCCTGATTGTACTAGACTGGAAGTATCTCTTCTAGCTGAAAAATCAGGAAGAGCACAGAAGAAAATGCCTCTGCTCTACTGCTCTTCGGGCTTCAGTGAATTCTCTGGCCAGCAGATGGCGAACTCGTTCTCTCTAAACCAGTCCAAAGTAGAGGAAGAAAGTCAACGTCTTGCATGCATTACACAAGTGCGGGGCATGGGGATCCCTGGGCTATATACGTGAAAGAGATGTTCGTTGATAAATACAGCAGTACCCGCCCCACTTGGATACACTGCTTGCAAGGTAAGCAGGATAGGAGGGCTGTGCAAAGCAATTCTGTTAAATTGAGGAATTCAAGTATTTCGTCAAGCCTGAAGATACTAATTAGTTTCCTTTTGGGGAAGGTCAGTCTTTCAAAGCAAAGAAAACATGTCTCTTAAGCAGGATTTTCTGAATGGTGGAATCTAATCTGAAAAAAGACCACTTCCACACGTTAATTATTTGCTGGTTTATTATTTTTAATTTTCTACTGTATTGAACCTCTTAAAGAAGCTAGGGACAGACTAGGAGCAACGGAGGACTTGTTAGAGTGCCTTTTCAACCGGAATCATGTTCCTTTGAATAAATGAACAAGGATAGCTAGTGACAATTTGTGATTTAAGGAAATTGCAGATACGTGAGAGAAAGAGCAGCATTAAAGCAGTTAAATTCCTGCATTCCTAAGTGCTCTCTCTAGCAAGTTAGTGAACGCTTCTGTTCTGTGGCTAGGATTTGGTCAGCTTTGATCACTAGTAAACCAAGGATGCCGTCCAGTCAAACCTTCATATGACTGTAACTTACCTAAGGTCAACCGTTTGCTATCAAAGCAGGTAGCTTGGTCCTACTATTCTGTACAGCTCACCAATTTTAGCATAGAATTCAAATGTAGTCCGTTTAATGGGAGGACTTTGGAAGCCGCCTTCTCCAGTCAGTTCAGATGTCGGCGAGGGGCTGGTGAGCCGCTGGGACGGAACCCCCGTTGCCCGGGTTCCCCAAGCAACCGCCCCACTCTCCAGCCACCATGGCAGGTCCAGCAGCCGGCTCCCGCTCCTCCCGGGGCTGCGGCCCTGCTGGCGAGCCCAGCGCCCCAGAGCTCAGCCCAGCGGCCTTTTTCCCACAGAGGGTTTCCCCAGACGGCTTCCGCGGCTTGCGCAGACGCAAAACTCCCCCTTCGTCGTCCCAGCCGTGCCGCCAACGGTGGCTGCCTGGCTGCTGCCCTCCCTCCCCGGAGCGACGGCGCTGCCCTTGCAGCCCCCGCAGGTACCCACCCTCCCCTCCGCGCTGCCCCAGGCCACCGTCTGGCACGTGGTGCCGGGGGTCCAGGGGCAGGTGCTGCAGCTCCCCGCCGGGGTGCAGCTGCCACCTGGGGGGCACCTCCCAGCCCAGGGGCACCACCTGCAGCTTGGGCAGCTCCCCGCCGGGGGGCAGCTCCCTGCTGTGGGGCAGCTCCCCCACACCGCTCCTCCCTGTGCCCCCAGTGTCTCCCAGTGGGGACAGCCCCTGCTGACGGAGACGCTGGTGCCCCAGGATCCCCTCTGCTTGGGGCCCAGGGCCGTGCTCCAAGGGGAGCTCCTGCACCCCGCAGGCACCTGCCTGCTGCAGGCTCCTGCCCACCCCGGCCCCCCCCCACTCCTCGTGCCGGGGCCTCCGCTGTGGGCGCAGGCACTCCCCGCGCCCCGCACCCTGAGCAGCAGCCGGGGGCAGCTGCCGGAGCCCTGCTTGCACGCCGTGGGGCTCAGCGAGGACCAGGGGCCCCCGCTGCTTGGCCCCACTGCCCCCGAGTCTGCCCAGGCTCCAAGGACCGCCAGCACCCAGACGGCGACGCCCGATGGTGAGTTTGGGGCTGGCCCAGCCGGCCGCTGGGCGCCCCACACCCAGGAGCCATGGCAAAGCTGGCATCGGGGGATGCCTGGGGGATTGCATTGGCTTGCTTTTTCCTCAGCGGCGTCACTTGCAGAGGTGCCTGAGGAGCCCCTGGAGCTGCTGGAGCTGGGACCCGATGCCTTCACTGAGGCCTTTCCCCAGCTGGCAGGGGACAGCCAGCAGCTGCAGCACGTGCAGGACCAGCTCCCGGCCAATCTGGACAGCTCCGGCTTGGAGGCGCAGCTCAGCTGCCTGGATGCCGTGGAGCCCCAGGACGCCTTCCCCGATTTGCCCAGCAGTCCTGCCCTCAGCCGCTTCCTCTCGCAGCTGCCCGACCTCTGCGAGGACATCGAGGAGCCGAGCACACAGGGACTGGCAGCCACCAGAGCGCTGGGTGAGGTCCCCTCAACCCCTGGGCTGCGCCCCGACAAGGTGCAGGCTGGGCGGGCGCTGCAGCCCCCTGCAGCTGCTGTGCCGCCACTCAGCTCCCCCCTCAAGCCTGCAGCCCGGCCCCAGCTCAGGAGAGCCCTGCCCAAAAGGCCCCCCCAGCAGGAATTCATCCCTGCCCGCAGGAGAACCCTGCACCAGCCTCCCTCGGCTCCCGTCCAGAGCCCCCCCGACCCTGACTTCCTCACTGCCCTCAGGAGAGCCTTGCCCAAGCCTCGCCTGAGTCCCCTCCAGAGCCCCCCCGACCCTGCCCGCAGGAGACCCCTGCCCAAGGCTCCCTCGGCTCCTGTCCAGAGCCCCCCTGACCCTGACTTCCTCACTGCCCTGAGGAGAGCCCTGCCCAAGCCTCACCCGAGTCCCCTCCAGAGCCCCCCCGACCCTGCCCGCAGGAGACCCCTGCCCAAGCCTCTCCCCAAAAGGCCCCCCCAGCAGGAATTCATCCCTGCCCGCAAGAGAACCCTGCCCCAGCCTCCCTTGGCTCCCCTCAAGAGGCCTCAACTTCTCCCAGCCCTGAGGAGAGCCCTGCCCAGTCCCCCTCGCAGTCCCCTCCAGAGCCCCCCGCCTGCCCCTGCGCCCACCGGCACCAAGTGGGGGGCCAAGCGCCCCGCGCCCACCAGCACCCCCAGCACAGCGCAGAGCTCCCAGCACAGGAGGCCCACGACGGACAAGACCCCCGGCAAGGAGAAGACGCTGCTGCTGGGCCAGGCTGGCCAAGGCCCCAAGACGCTGCGCCAGGGCAAGACGGCTGGCCACAGCGCGCTGCCTGGCAGCAGCAGCCAAGCGGGCAGCGGCAGGCAGCAGCCAGCGAGCGACAGCACCAGGGCGCCCAGCAAGAGAGCGCGAAGCCCGGGGGCTGCTGGGGGGCAAGAAGCAGCGGCGCCGCCTCTCTGCAGAGCGCGGCTGCTGCCGGAGCCCCTCCCCATGAAGCCCCGTGCCCATGCCCGTGCCCGTGCCCGTGCCCGTGCCCGTGCCGTGCGGCCCCAGGACAGGCTCCGGCCCCAAGCCAGCGGGGCCAAGACGCTGCAGCGCCAGCAGCCGGGGACAAAGACCCCCAGCGAGACTTTGCAGCCGCTGGGGGCCAGGGCCAAGGCGCTGGGGCCAGTGCGCCAGCCGCCCTGTGTGCAGCCGCAGCCCACCTCCAGCGGCATGCCCAGGGCCCGGCCGACGCTGCCAGGCTCCAGCGCTGTGCCCGCTGCCCCCCGGCCCCCAGCTGGCCACAAGGCCCAGGCGCTGCTGGCACCACCAGGCAGCACAGGAGCACAGAGAGCTCCCCCAGAGCAGGCGCCCAGAGTGTGGGGCCTGCCAGCCGCAGGGGGCCAAGCGCAGCGTCCGGCTCTGCCCACGCAGCCGCGCACGCTGCAGCGTCCGGCGCAGCCCCGCGTGGACTACGTGCCCTGCGTGGGGCCCTGGGCGGGCCGCGACGCAGCGCCCACGCCGCTGGAGGAGCAGGAGGAGTCGGTGCCCATCACGCCGCAGCAGCGTCCCGAGCGGGAGCGCCTGAAGAAGCTGGCCCAGGAGGAGCGGCAGCGGGCGGCCCACCAGACCAAGATCGGCCCCGTGCAATTCTTCGTGCAGCGGCAGAAGGACCACGCCATAGCCTACTATTACAGCCACCCGTGACCGACCTCGGGCTTCTCCTCGACGGCCCCCGCAGCACCCAGGCAGGCACAGAGACCTCTGCAGGCACCTGCTCCAGCTTCAGCCACGCTCCTCAGCCCTTGCCCCTCTCGCTTGCCCTCTCCCCTCTCTCGTGCTGGAGCTAGGGGATGGGCTTGCCACTCACAGGGATGGCAACAGCGCCAATGGCAAATGCGCGCACGCCTCACCCAGGAAGGTGGCAATGGCAAGCTGGGGAGATGCTGGCAGCAGCTGGGCTGGGAAAGCTTGGCCATGGCAACTGCTGCTTGGGACACCAAAGGGCTGAGAGACAAGACTTGCTTCTTCTTTCGGGGCATTGCTCTTCTTTCCTGCCTTCTGGATTAAATTCCTCTCCTTAGGTGGTCACTCAGCAAGGCCTCTGCCTGCAGAGCACTTCTTCTTGCACTGGCATGCCAAGGGGATAAGAACTGGGAGGTCTTTGGGATAGCAAATGATCAGTGGGATGGGAAGTGATGATGGGGATAGCAATTCATTGGAATGGGACAAATGGGTTTTATTTGTATTAAATTTAAATTTTTTAATTTTCATTTAATTTATTGGTTTTCTTATTTATTTAATTAAATCCACTTTATTGACTGTGTTGTACAGTACGGCATTGTTTTATTATTATAAAATTATAAGTATTTAATAGCATTAAATATTTTTATATATTAATATCTTATAAACTGTAAGTATCATTATTTATTATTTTGTTGGTTTTTATTCCTTTTCTACCCTATTAAACTCTCTTTATCACAACGCACTGGTTTGGATTTTATTTTTCCTTCCGAGTCGTTCTGGATTCACTCCGGATGGGGGGACACTAGCGAACGCCTGTGTGCTTCAGATCCAAGGTCACCTTTGCCCTCATTCAAGATACATATTTGCATCTGTTGTTGTGAAACAAAATTAACAACAGGAACAATAAAGTTACCTACTTGCTAGCAGCAGCTCTACATTTGCTGGGGTCTGCTCTGTGCATTTTGAAGACCATTCCATGCTCTTCAGCCCCTTCAGGAGGAAATGTATGGTTCTAGGAAAATGCGTCTTGACCTGATGCAAAGCTGTGACGCAGCCTGCAGCTGCTGCAAGCCCTGGCATTTTACCTGCAGCCCCTCCAACAACTCTGATGTTCCCTGCATCGACTTCAACCACTGCGGCAGGACCTGAGGCCCCTCAAAGCCTTGTCACACACCCTGCGGCCCCTCGAACCCCTGGCATGTTCCCTGCAGCCCCTCCAGCCCCTGGCATGTTCCCTGCAGCCCCTCCAAGCCTGGCACAGGCCCTACAGCTGGCTCCGGGGACAACCCCGTTGCTGTCTCAGGCACCAATACACACAAGGGGAAGGAATGCATGCAGAAGTCATCTCGTTTCGGAAGGGCAGAAAGTCCTCCCAAGAAGGGGAAGGAGCAAGAGGAAGGCGAGGCAGCCTACCCCAAGGTAGGGCCATCCCAGGGCACAGGAGGCTGTTGGAAAGGAGATTAGATAGAAAAGCAGCTGGAAGCAGGTGATCCCCATCCCTGGGCGAGCTGCGAGCCATGGGACAAGATTGCAGCTGTCCTCCAGGCGAGCACATTGTCAGCTGGCTGCTGCGCTGCTGGGATAGCAGCTGCGGGAGCCTGGCAGCAGAGGGCAGGGAAGCCAAGCAGCTGGGATCCTTCTCTGGGGAAGGGGACACTGAGAAAGCGCTTGCAAACAGGGCACAAGCCCTCAGCCTCTGGAGGCGGTGCCTGTTAGGCGTGAAGGAAAGGGATCCCTTCTGGGAAGATGTTGTGGGCTTGCTGAGGCTCGAAGAACAGACGGTGCTGGCTGCTACCAGCGTGCTGCAGCAGCGGCAAGACAGAGCCGTGGTGGTTTTCCTCAGCCGGCCAGCTGAGCTCCAGCACAAGCGCTCTCTCCCTGCCCCTCCTCCAACGCCAAGGGGAGAAAAGAGGCTGGCAAGGGCTCAAGGGCTGCCAGAAGGACAGGGAGATCACTCCACAAGGAGCGTCACGGGCAAAGCAGGCTCAGCACAGCCTGTTCCAGTCCAGCCCGGGGCCTGCTCCTGCGGGGGCTCTCCCCTGCCGCGGCCTCCTCCAGGCCACAGCCACCTGCTCCACCGGGGGCTCCTCCAGCCACAGGGGGGCTGCAGCGTGGAGATCTGCTCCACGGGGGACCCATGGGCTGCAGGGGGACAGCCTGCTCCACCAGGGGCCTCTCCCTGCACAGGCCGCAGGGGAACTGCTGCTGTGAGCCTGGAGCACCTCCTGCCTCCTGCTGCATGGACCTTGGGGGCTGCACAGAGCTTTCTCACTCCTCCCTGAGCCAGACGCTGCTGGGCAGCAGCTTTTGTTCCCTTTCTTAGATGGGCTCTCCCCCAGGCGCAAACATCATCCTTTTGCTCTGCATTCTGGGCAGCAGCGGGTGGGTCCCTCCTGGAAGGAGCCTCCTGGCAGCGGCCCTGAGCTCCCATGGGGCAGCTGCTGCATTCTCCTCACAGAGGACACCCCTGCAGCCCCCCGCTCCCACAGCCTGGCCATGCAAACCCAAGCCAAGACACCGAGCGAGCCTCCCTGATTGCCAGCCAGCAGCTGGCTCAGCCTGAGACCCCAGGCCAGTGCCCACAAGACTCTCCTGGGCCTTGAAAAGCAAGCCTTGTGGGGACGGAGCACCCACAAAGAACAGACTCACACAACAGGACTCCTTGCCAACACCGCCTCACAGACACCTGGGCCTTGAGCGGGTAGCTCACCTTGAGCGAGCTCGTTTCCTTCCCAGTAGCTGAAATGTGCCATTTCGGGGGCATTTGGGGGCTACAGCGTGCTGCTGAGAGGGTTGTTGGAGCTCCTGCAGGGCAGTGCTTCCACTAAGGCAAGGCCTTTTCTGCATCTTCTACTGCCCTGCAAGCGAGGATGCTTGGGGCACACAAGAAGCTGGCAGGGGACACAGCTGCAGGGATTGCAGGGATTCCTAAAGTCATAGCCAAATACAAGAAAGACAGGAGGACGTGATGCTTCCGAGAGAAAGGAGCTCGCTTTGGGGTCAAAATCCATCCCTTTTTCAGGAAAGCAAGAGATGCTGTGCATTTCTCTCGTCCCCCTCAGACAGCCACTGGGTGACGATGGTGCCAAGTGTCTGGAAAGAGACCTTGCTTTCTCAGGCCCAGGTGTCCAGCTGCACACCAAGGCCGTCCCTGGCTTCCAGGCGCAGTTGCCAGGCCCAAGGCTGAGCTCCCCTGCGAACCCCCAGCCCAGCAGACCTTGCTCCTGGCATTGTGGAGCAGCCATTTCACGGCAGCCTTTTCTCCTGGCAGTCAGCTTAGCGCCGAAAGCTCTGTCACCGGGACGCCTGAGAGCTGTGGCAGCTCAGCAGAGAGTCACTGTCAGCCTTGGAGCTCACAAAGGTGGGTGGCCACAAATGCCCTGAGTGTCCAGCTAGCATTGAGGACTGCTGTGGCACTCAAATTGTCACCTGTTTGCTGCGATGCTGGGATACCTGCTCTGGTAGCCTGGCATCAGAGGCCAGGGAAGCCAAGCAGCTGGGATCCTTCTCTGAGGCAGGGGACACTGAGAGTGGAAATGGAAATGGGGCACAAGCCCTCCGCCTCTCAAAGGAACCCCTCAGATGTTTAGGTATAGTAAACTTATGTATATCTGTGTGACTCTAGACCACAACATGTTAGTGTTCTGGTTTGTCCACTGCTTTGTTGTGGGGGCTTTGAGTTGGCCTCTACTCTTTAGGTGAATGCTGACTTCATATCTATGGTGCACTTTATTCTTAAAATGGGAAGTTTCTACCAATTTCCTGTCCAAAGTTCCTCATAAGCCAACTGCAATCATCATTTCAGATGTATCTCCCAACTTACACATTTCCTAATTCTCCTTGATATTTACTCAAGAAATGCATTTTCACAGAGACATCATATTTTTCTCTCAACTCGCATCTGGCTGAGCAGAATGATGTCCTTTAATTCCCTTCCACACAATAGGCAACTTGTTCCTTCTGTCTTCTGAACACTTCCTCCTAAGTTCAATGTGAATACAAGTGGCAGAATTTTGCCTCATGTCTTAAATGTGTGGCAGGGCTGCCCTGTCAGGTGTATTTATACTGGAGAAAAAAAAAAAAAAAAAGAATAGCCATACACACCATATAACCACTTAACTTTTTCAGTTCTTCTGTTAACAGTGCATGAACATGGGGTTTTGTTGTTTTATTGTTTGTTTTAAACTCCTGACTGCCATATAGCAAACATGACAAAAAAAAAAAAGAAAAAAAGAAAAAAAAAAAAAACCACCCTTGGTTGAGAATCTCTTAGCATGGCTCTGCTTTGTATTATCAAATGTCACTTCACCTGAACCATTTCAATCACAAGGGATATCCTTCTGTCAGGCTCGGTAGTACTTCCCAACTTTATGTCACCTGGAAATCTCAAAGCTCATATGTAATTTTTAGTCTTCGGCCACCATGTCCATACTGAACATACCTAAATTTGAAGTCATCTCTGCTCTGAATAGGAGGTTGGGTTTTCAGAGGTCCCTTCCAGCCTACATTTCTCCATGAGTCTTTGCCTCCTTAGCAGCTGCAGTTTCAGAACTGTCTCTGAGAATCACTACAGGGAACCTCTCCTTTGCTGGTAATTCCCTCTTCGAACAGTGTGAACAATTGCAAACTCCCTTGATTCACTTGCAGCCCCAAAGCCCAAATCCATAGATAATGTATCAGAAGCTCACAGAAAGTGAAATAGATGTAGTTCATCCCCTGTGTAGGGGAGCACTGGTCCTACAAAGGCAAGCTACTAAATTCTCTGGAAACAAATTAGCTTTGTTATAAATGGCTCAGGATTCAAATTAGGATTAAATAAAAAAATAGGATTTATTGAAAGAATATAAAGGAATAGAGGTAAGCAAACAGCGCTGGGTGCACCGGGAGTCTCCGCTCCACCAGGACGCACCCCAGTTACATCAAGCAGCTGATTTTTATGCTCCTAGACTAATACATATTCATTACTACTTCTAAAAAAATAGATTATTAAAATTAGCTTCCGGGGTGCAGTCCCTCCTACTGGAGCATGCGCAGTCTCCTCTGGGGTCTCTTCTGGGGGTCTCTAGGGGTCTTTCATGCTGAAGGCTCATAGTCTTCCTCTCCACCTTTGTACTTACTGGGCACCATACCAAGTTTACGGAACATCTTCTTCAAGTCTTGTCTCCCAGCCGCCCTTCAGCTTCTTTCTCCTTCCTCTTTATCTCTTGGCCCCCCCTAACCAGATACCAAAGATCCACATAGTATCCCATAACAGTCACTAGTTGTTATCAGTTGTTCTGAAACTCCCAGACACACGAGTAATTAAAACATTCTTCCCCAGCCATTCACAGACACATCTATAGCAGTGTTAGAAATAGAAGTCCGGAATAACAAAAGCAAACAGGTTCATAAATTTAAGAAGTGATAAATTGACTAGAATGAGGGGGAGACTGGGACACACTGCATCTGTGGTTCAAGAATTAAATTGCCAGTGCAGGGCCCAGAGGCAGACAGGATTCAAACAGAATTGTTCTTTATGGACACGAATTGTTAAAACATTCCTCACAATCCCTTATCTTCTTTTTAACATCCCCAATTCGTGTCACTTCTGTTGTTAATAACTGGATTTCATCAGTCCGTTCTTGGAGGGTCCAATTCTTAAACATCATAATTGACATATCCCCTTCCCTTTTTAATGAAGTTATTACAAATGTACTATTTATCACCCGGTGTATTAATAACGTAAGGCAAGGTATCATACAAGGTATATACAATAACATAATTACACCACATGACAATAAAAATAACACTCTTTTAACCCATGGTCCACCAGGCAGCCATGAAAATAAATCCCATTCCATATCCTTCCAGGTTTGTGTTTGCTCGCTCACCTCCCCCCCTTCCTTCTCTGGGATGGGAGAGAGAAATGGGAAAGTGAAACCTGTGAGTTGAGATAAAAACAAGAAAATAATAACAATAATAATAATAACAATAATGATGATAATAGTACTACTAGTAATAATGTGTACAAACAAGTGATGCACAATGCAATTGCTCACCACCTGCTGTCCGATGCCCAACCTAACCCCGAGCAGTCCGGCCCTCCTCCCAGCCTGCCTGCTGGCAGGACAGTGAGAAGCTGAATTTGGCTTGGTCCTTGGCTTGGTGTAAGCACTGCTCTGTAACAATTAAAAACAATTAAAACACCAGCATATTATTAACATTCTTCTCATCCTAAACCAGAACATAACATTCTATCAGTTACTAGGAAGAAACACCCTTTTTATCAATCTTTAAACAGCAATTACTAAAGCTAAATTTTCCACAGACTTCTCCTTCTTGTGCTAGTAAATAATCCAAAGCTAGGCAATTTTGATACAAAGCAGTTCTCATCTTTATAACTCATTTAAATCAGTTCTCATCATTTATAACTATTTCTATTACAGATAATAACCTAATTATTCTATTAAGTATATATACTGGGGTCCTATAGTCCCAGGATCTGTCTTCTGCCCACGTAGCTGGATCATAATAGGCAAACGCCTTCAGTCAAGGAGTTAGGCCCGCTTTCAGGGTCACTTCAGGCTTGTGTTACCGTTCGGCCTGTCAGGGTGATCCAGCTCCTGTAAAACGAATCACAATTTTATATAGGTTTAAAAAAAAGTTTTTTTTTATGTTATTTTCTCGGGACAACCTGATCTTAGTGTGGGAGAAGTCCGGTCGAGGCCCTCTCACTCGGCAGTCAATACCCATAGGGGTTGCCTCCCTCGGTAGACCATACACACCGCAGTGGAGGGTCCTGCCCCGGTCTTGCCTCCTCCCTTTTCTCCCTTTAGGCTTGTCTCCTTTATTTAGCATCCTTCATTCATGCAGAGCCTCGTTGCCAGAATATTAGTTCTCCCTTAGCTTGAGTTTCAGTTTCCCAGGAGCGGACTCAACCCTCCAAGTTTCAGTAGTTACTGGTCCTTTTATTCTGGATGCGTGGGTCCCTTTCTGCAGTTCTCACAGCTGTTTCAGTAGTCAGTAAAACAAGGTACAGTCCCTCACATCGGGGGTTCAGTGATTCTTCCCTCCCATGGCTGCTTGTTGAAACACTTTCTTTTTTATCTTCTGACAAGTTAAATAACAGTTATCTAATTTGCTTTGCCGTATGGCCCTTTCCAGGTTCCTGTAGCAGGATTCATCTGATAGCCACGGCTACATTCACATTTGTAGCCACATTTCAGGTTGATACAGATTTGACTACAGATACCAGGGTTTTGGCATTCATCAATACCTCCACAGTTTCTCTGGTTTACGAACTCAAACCCAGCTGGACAGTCACATTCATTTATGTTGCATTCCTTCAGGGGCTCATCACCCCAGTCCTTGCAGTCTCTCTGCTGGTTACACACTTTATTGATATCAATGCATTCTCCACTTCTGCACTTGAATTTGCCAGGTCCAGAGCACTGAATACAGTTTGCTTCATCAGTGCCATCCAAACAGTCTCTCACACCACTGCACTGCCTACTCCTATGGACACAGTTCCCATCTTCACATCTGAACTGGTCTGGTCCACAGGTCCAAGAAGGGCAGTTAATTTCATCACTTCCATCCTTGCAATAAGGATCTCTGTCAAATCGCCACTTCTTGTAGATACATTCACCTGAGCCGCACTGCACCTCACTCACAGAACACTTCACCGGAGGTGCAGGCTGGCAGCCACACTGCTCCAAAGATTCATCCGAGTGGTCGGAGCAGTCACCTTGACCATTGCAGACAAAGCTTTTGGAAATACATTGTCCACTACTGCATGTGAACTCTGCTGCACTACAAGTCACATTGCCACAATTCTCTTAATCTTCTCCACTGTCACAGGCTTTTTCACCATCACATTTCCATGACACTGTTCTCATATGACACAGCTCAGCACTTTCGTCAGACCCATCTTCACAATCCGGGTCCCCATCACATTGCCATCTGTTTGGCACACACTGACCACTGTTGCACACAAAGATTTAGCACACATCTTTTTCACACAAGCACTCTCATCACTGCCATCTGAGCAGTCTTCACATTTTAATCTAGCACCGTCGGCAGCAGTGCACAGTCAGGCGAAGGCGAGCAGCAGGCAGAGCGCCCCGCACCGTCACCTGTGTCACTTATACTACTCCTATTACCCATGCTGTTAGTGTCAGTGGCATCCTCCTTTTCTTTTTGCCACTGACCATTTACCACAAATGGATGAGACACATGATTACTAGTTAGGAAAGAGAGTGTAACGTCTGTTATACGGCTGCAGGCAGTGCCAGCTGCAACCTTAGGTTTGTGAAAGAGCCTGCCGGTGGTCATTTGGCAGTGTAATCTGCGTCTCTGCACTCCTGCCCTGCAATAGAGCTAAGTCGTCATTAGTAATGGTTATAACACCAATCTGGGGACTAATAGTCCTTTTTGCATTGCAATATAAACCTTTTATAAAAAGAATGCTAGAGTGAAGCAGCACAGCCGCTGCTGCCGCTGCCTCCATGGTTACGTCAGACAGGCTGCAGGGTCCTGATGTCTGCCCCTCTGCTCTGTGCCGACTCGCCTCACGGTGAGAGTCGACTGCCGGTGTCCACTGACGCCTCTGATCTCCCGTAGCAACTTGATCTCGGATGTTCCGCAATTACTTCAATTTCCCCGCGTTTTGCAGCTTCTGTCAGGTCTATTCTTTGTCTCTCAGAGCCGTCCGTGGCTCTGCAGCGTCCCAGGGCTCTCTCCATCCAGCGGTAGTCCCTCCGTAGTTTCTCTGGTCTCCCAGCGCCGCTCCAGTCTCACTACCACTCAAACTTGGATAAAACAGCACTTCTTTTCAGTCTGTCAAGCACTTCGTTCATCTCTGCCCACTCCCCTTGCGGAGAGTACAGAACCACGGATCGGAACTCTGCACTCGCTTTGCAGCAACGCTGCGTCTCACTCACACAGCACAATCGCACACGGAGGCCTCCAGCACATCTCATTCATACCACAGGAATATAACTTAGAATGATAACCAACCAGATAAGTATTGTCTCTGACTGTGTTCTTCGTGAAGTGACTTGTAACACTTTGTTTCAAACCCTTACACTTACACAAATACTTTCAACACAAAATACGTACAATATGCAAATATTACAATATACAAAATTTCAACACAAAATACAACACAAAATACATACATAAAAACACATACAATTATTAACACTCCAGTTAGTATCCCTCCAGCAGCCGAAAACATACCGTTTGTCTGCAGTTTCAGGAGATCTTTGCTCCTGCGGTGAGCAGCCGAGTGTGGAGTCCCCTCTGAGCAAAACGCTCAGGGTGCACCTAGGGGCGTCCGCGCTGCAGCTGATCCCGCAGCCGAGCAGAGTGTCTCCTGCCTGGCTCTCCAAAATGACTCACAGAAAGCTGACTCCACCATCAGTAAGATTGTAAAGTAGGTATGTTTACTCAGTTCCATGCAGCACGGGGCGGGTAGTCCCACCAGAGTCGTGCACGCCTAACGTGGCAAATTGCTCTAGTAAAGAGTTACATATACATGAACATTCCTATACATATACATATTCCTAACCTGTCCCTTTGTGAACAGTCCTCCTTATCTCAGACCCCTTGATTAAAATCTGAACCATGAGGTTGTTTTTGATCTGGTTCTCGGTGTCCGAGAGGCTCCTGTTATCTGGTGGTATAAGTGCAGCACAGGCACAAATGCAGCACATATTCATTCTTAATCAATTGCTCTCTAATTTCTAATTCCATTGTTTCAGCTTGCTCTTTTCCGGATCCACAGGTATTCTACTATTAATGTTTAAAGCCTGACAGACCCCGTCCTCCGTGGATCAAAATACATGGGGTCTTAAGGGTTCTTTTGGTCATTCTATCATATAATACTGGATCATTTTCAATTTACTCTTTAATTTTCTGGGGCCCCTATTGTTCCAATTTCTAATCATTATTCATAATGGACTTTTTGGTCATATATCTGGTAATTTGCTCCCTTTCTGGTCCTTGGTCTTCGATTTTATCTGACCCATCCGGGAATTTTACTAGTGGCAATTCCCACAGCCCTTGGTTGCCCCCAGTGAGAGTGTCTTGCAGGGGGTTTAGGACCTATCACCCACCCACGTATCACTCCATTCACCAGCCCAGCCCCCCCCGACAGGAGATTAGAACCGGTGAGAAAACAAAAAGACCTCCACGCTGACTTTAGAAGTCTCAGTTACACTCTCACACACAAACACGGTCAACCGTACCTTTACCCAACCGGACGGTATCTTACGAATCAGTCGTCTTCGTCCAGAGTCCAACCGGACAGTATCCACAAGCGTCTTCGTCTGGGATCGAACCAGACGGTATCCAAACGACTGTCGTCTTCATCCGGTTCGATTCCGGACACCGGAACCCAACCGAACGGTATCCAAACGACCCTGTCGTCTTCGTCCGGATCTTCGCGCGCAGAATTACGGGCAAAAAACAGCCGGCAAGGGAGCTCAAAAAAAATCAAATTCTTTGCTTACCTTTATTCAGGTTCAGGATGGCATTAGTCCTGATCTGACTCAAACAGGAGCCACCAAATGGTGGGGCGCCTCTCCTAGATTAAATCAGAATTCAGGAACTATAGCCATCCCGGACGAGCCCCCAAATTGTTATAAATGGCTCAGGATTCAAATTAGGATTAAATAAAAAAATAGGATTTATTGAAAGAATATAAAGGAATAGAGGTAAGCAAACAGCGCTGGGTGCACCGGGAGTCTCCGCTCCACCAGGACGCACCCCAGTTACATCAAGCAGCTGATTTTTATGCTCCTAGACTAATACATATTCATTACTACTTCTAAAAAAATAGATTATTAAAATTAGCTTCCGGGGTGCAGTCCCTCCTACTGGAGCATGCGCAGTCTCCTCTGGGGTCTCTTCTGGGGGTCTCTAGGGGTCTTTCATGCTGAAGGCTCATAGTCTTCCTCTCCACCTTTGTACTTACTGGGCACCATACCAAGTTTACGGAACATCTTCTTCAAGTCTTGTCTCCCAGCCGCCCTTCAGCTTCTTTCTCCTTCCTCTTTATCTCTTGGCCCCCCCTAACCAGATACCAAAGATCCACATAGTATCCCATAACAGTCACTAGTTGTTATCAGTTGTTCTGAAACTCCCAGACACACGAGTAATTAAAACATTCTTCCCCAGCCATTCACAGACACATCTATAGCAGTGTTAGAAATAGAAGTCCGGAATAACAAAAGCAAACAGGTTCATAAATTTAAGAAGTGATAAATTGACTAGAATGAGGGGGAGACTGGGACACACTGCATCTGTGGTTCAAGAATTAAATTGCCAGTGCAGGGCCCAGAGGCAGACAGGATTCAAACAGAATTGTTCTTTATGGACACGAATTGTTAAAACATTCCTCACAGCTTTAATAAATTATCTTGTAAATTCCACATTACCCGCTACTTTCCTAGTCTTATCTCTTCTTGCTACAAAACTTTGCTCAGCGTTGATGTCAAACTAACAGGCCTGCACTTGTCTGGATCACTCTTTACATTCTCCTGGACAGAAGTATATTTGTTACTCTCCCATTCTGGGGACTATCCCTGATTTGCACAGTTGTGATGTATTTTTCCTACATGACTTGTTGTTCTGTGTGCCAATGCTGTTAATAGGCTAGGTAGATATCAGCTTGCCATTTTTCACTTGAATCACTGTAGATTTTTATTTCACCTCAGATGATGTTGTGCCTAGTGCCCTACCCTCATTTGCAATGGGAATCCTGTCACTGCCCTTAATATCACATTGTTGTTGCTGTTAGATGCAGGAAATAAGATTTGCAGCATTTGAGACATCATTAACTTTTGATCTATTTTTGCCTCGAGTATGCAACTGTCCTAATTTGTTCTCTTTGTTCCCCCTGGTTTCTGTGGCTTAAGTATCATTTACTATTATTGTTTAATTTCCTATGTGAAGGAGGTTTTGGGTCATTCGTACTTTATTTTTGCAGTTTTTAACCTCTGAAATGTACCTTTTCTCATTGCTTTTTTCCCATCTGAATTTTGAATTTTAACTCTGCCTTCTCTGCACTCCAGTCCCAGAGATGCTTAGTCAGACTCAATGATTCATTTCCTTAGATTTCAAAGTTTGCATTTCTAAGCCTCAAAACCTTCGTTCTAAGCCTGGTGTTGTCTGTCTTGAAATGTAAAATGAGAAAAGTCAGCTCATGATCAGACTTTATTCAAATCTTACTACATTTAAACCCGTACAGGAGCCAAGTCTAAAATGGTCTTATATTTTTTCACTTTTGTGAAGAAATCCATCACATAGTATATCTGTATGAGAATAAGTGGTAATCATCTTTCAGTCTTTTGCTGGGAAGTTGAAGTCTCCCGTAATTCCCATTATTGTTTATGTGTCTGATAACTGTAGACTGGAGCTAAGAGCAAAGAGCAGGCTAGCAAGGCTGTCTTTCTTTAGCAGCGATTTGCACAAAACCACTCTATTGCTGACCCATAACATTTCCCTAACCTCTGCTTCTTGCTAACACAAAGCACCATCTTATTCCATCCATCTGCCCTGGTTTCCAGACTTCCTGAGATTTATCAGTACTTGTATGGCATTCATGCCTTTATTTCACCCTTCCTGTGTTGACACTTGTCTTAAGAGTTTTAGATCCTGAACATGATCATCTCAAAGTTTGCCTGACAGTTTGGTCTTCCTCACATTGTCGTAGAGTATCAGGTCTCTACCACTTGAAATAGATTGTATTGGATTAGATTATTGGCACTGTCTCTTGTGCTGCTAGTCCATTATCTTCGCGGTCCATACAACTGGCCATCAGCGGACATGAAGTGGCCTTATCCTGCCCATTTACCTGTCTGGAAATCAGCCACTCCCTCTGCCTAGAACAGGGAATGGATTTTCCTCAGCTTTCTTCAAAAGCTCTGAAGTTTTCTGTGACCTTTCCACTTTTATGGTATGATAAGCTTTTGCTTCCACTGAAGGGTAGAAGTCATTACGAATAGTGCCAACAAAACAGAAACATAACAATGAAAATGATATTTGAATTCAGAATAGGTATTTAAAAAGTTCACCTTCTCCAGCACAAATGGGGAAAGTAAAATAAATAAATAAATAAATAGAGCAGTCCTAAATCATCAAAACTGGCCAAAGAATTAGAAGAAGCACTATTTTTCCAAGGCTGCAATGTTTTCCATTCATCTCACTGGGCCAGCAGAGCACTAGAGAGCTGGATGCACTGAAGTCCTGGCTCATACCCTAAATGACCTGCAGGAAGATCTTCTTATCTCTGTCCCCCCGTTTCTCCTTTCAATCTCTGTTTTGTCTGTTTGTATCACTAGCTATCAAAGCGCTACTGAGATATGCACGTGCAGCACCCAGCACAACCTTGTTTCAGGCTCCAGTGGGACCTTTAGGCATTACCATCCTATAAACAAGTCACAGTGATAGTGAGTGTAATTACAGTCATCAAACTATTCCAGCTCCACATCATTAGCCATGCCCTGAGCTAAATAACATTTTAATCAGTTTGATATGTCACCTGTGGCTTTCTTCACTGTCACTTGCAATCCAGCAAACTCCTTCCTTCATGTTTCTAGATTAGACAGAGGGTTCTTAACTGCAGACATCCACTTCCCTGTTCAGGAAGCAGTGAGACCTTTCATCTTCACCCAGAATTAAGATGATATCCAAGCATCATGAGACACAGCGCGTATGTCTCCTAGGCCCATCCCATAAGAGCAGGACATTTACCTCACATGAGAAGAAGACTTAATGCAGAGGCAAAGCAAGATACTCGGTGTCAAAGCCATGTCTGGATGATCATTAAAGACAGATCAAAATTACCCAGTACAGGAGGAAAATCTATCATTTGAAGAAGATTATGGTCTCTGATTATTAGTTTCAAAATTAGTTTTTTTCTTTGGATTTCCTCTGAACTTAAACTTAGTTTGGAATGCCTTTGGTTTTGAATAGTTCTGAAATTGTATTACTTCTCCTAAGTAAGTTGATAGTCTGTTCTATTTACGTGAAATTCAAATAATATTGTGAAGGATCTGCCATCACTCAGCCAGGCTGAGAGCCTTCCTGTACTTAAAGGCAACCTATAGGAAAGCTGGGGAGGGGGTCTTTATCAGGGCCTGGAGTGACAGGACATGGAGTAATAGCTTTACACTGAAAAGTTAGATTTCTAATATATGTTAGGAAGAAATTCTTTACTGATAGTACTTCACATCCAGCCACTCCAGCCCCTGGCATGTTCCCTGCAGCCCCTCCAAGCCTGGCACAGGCCCTACAGCTGGCCCCGGGGACGACCCCGTTGCTGTCTCAGGCACCAATACACACAAGGGGAAGGAATGCATGCAGAAGTCATCTCATTTCGGAAGGGCAGAAAGTCCTCCCAAGAAGGGGAAGGAGCAAGAGGAAGGCGAGGCAGCCTACCCCAAGGTAGGGCCATCCCAGGGCACAGGAGGCTGTTGGAAAGGAGATTAGATAGAAAAGCAGCAGGAAGCAGGTGATCCCCATCCCTGGGCGAGCTGCGAGCCATGGGACAAGATTGCAGCTGTCCTCCAGGCGAGCACATTGTCAGCTGGCTGCTGCACTGCTGGGATAGCAGCTGTGGGAGCCTGGCAGCAGAGGCCAGGGAAGCCAAGCAGCTGGGATCCTTCTCTGGGGAAGGGGGCACTGAGAAAGCGCTTGCAAACGGGGCACAAGCCCTCAGCCTCTGGAGGCGGCGCCTGTCAGGCGTGAAGGAAAGGGATCCCTTCTGGGAAGATGCTGTGGGCTTGCTGAGGCTCGAAGAACAGACGGTGCTGGCTGCTACCAGCGTGCTGCAGCAGCGGCAAGACAGAGCCGTGGTGGTTTTCCTCAGCCGGCCAGCTGAGCTCCAGCACAAGCGCTCTCTCCCTGCCCCTCCTCCAACGCCAAGGGGAGAAAAGAGGCTGGCAAGGGCTCAAGGGCTGCCAGAAGGACAGGGAGATCACTCCACAAGGAGCGTCACGGGCAAAGCAGGCTCAGCACAGCCTGTTCCAGTCCAGCCTGGGGCCTGCTCCTGAGGGGGCTCTCCACAGGCCGCGGCCTCCTCCAGGCCACAGCCACCTGCTCCACCGGGGGCTCCTCCACCCGCAGGGGGGCTGCAGCGTGAAGATCTGCTCCACGGGGGACCCATGGGCTGCAGGGGGACAGCCTGCTCCACCAGGGGCCTCTCCCTGCACAGGCCGCAGGGGAACTGCTGCTGGGAGCCTGGAGCACCTCCTGCCTCCTGCTGCACGGACCTTGGGGGCTGCACAGAGCTTTCTCACTCCTCCCTGAGCCAGACGCTGCTGGGCAGCAGCTTTTGTTCCCTTTCTTAGATGGGTTCTCCCCCAGGCGCAAACATCATCCTTTTGCTCTGCGTTCTAGGCAGCAGCTGGTGGGTCCCTCCTGGAAGGAGCCTCCCGGAAGCGGCCCTGAGCTCCCATGGGGCAGCTGCTGCATTCTCCTCACAGAGGACACCCCTGCAGCCCCCCGCTCCCACAGCCTGGCCACGCAAACCCAAGCCAAGACACCGAGCGAGCCTCCCTGATTGCCAGCCAGCAGCTGGCTCAGCCTGGGACCCCAGGCCAGTGCCCACAAGACTCTCCTGGGCCTTGAAAAGCAAGCCTTGTGGGGACGGAGCACCCACAAAGAACGGACTCACACAACAGGACTCCTTGCCAACACCGCCTCACAGACACCTGGGCCTTGAGCAGGTAGCTCACCTTGAGCGAGCTCATTTCCTTCCCAGTAGCTGAAATGTGCCCTTTCGGGGGCATTTGGGGGCTACAGTGTGCTGCTGAGAGGGATGTTGGAGCTCCTGCAGGGCAGTGCTTCCACTAAGGTAAGGCCTTTTCTGCATCTTCTACTGCCCTGCAAGCGAGGATGCTTGGGGCACACAAGACCTTGGGGGCTGCACAGAGCTTTCTCACTCCTCCCTGAGCCAGACGCTGCTGGGCAGCAGCTTTTGTTCCCTTTCTTAGATGCAAGATCTTCTTAAATTCAGTCCAGCCTAGTAGGAAAAGTAAATGTGGACAGCTGTATCTTGGCAAAGATAGTAGGGATCAAGGAGGTTCAGCAGTCAAGATGGAAGGTGATGCCATGAGGCTTACAGGCTAGTAATGTTCTAGTGAAACCCAGCCTGAAGAAGAAGAAACCTGCCTGACTACTTGATGTGAATAACAGACTCTGTTCAGCTCTTTCCTAACATAGAAACGGTGCTGACTGCTTCTTCAGAGTAACAGAAGTTCGTGATACTACTGAAATAGTTGCGGTTCAGATGTAGATCTGATTTCTCCTAAGCACACTGAATTCACAACTGTTGATCCTCCAGAGGAGGCTTTGCAATTGAACACCTGGAGAATAGGTAAATTTCCCGCTGTTGTTCTCCTCTCCTCTTGTTTTGTTTTGTTTTGTTTTGTTCCTAGTAGCATAGGCTTAAGACTCTGAAGAAACAGGCTGCTTTTTTTCATTTCCAGCACTGGCTGTTCCTCCTGAGCCCCGCCTTCTATTTTTGCAGTCATAGGATATGTGAATGTAAATTCGTGGAGAGAAGTAGAAAACTCTTTCAACTGGTGTTTTTTCGGCTATGTGGGGAGAACAAATCGAGTGGCTTTGAATATTCTGGCTCTTATTCAGAGCAGCATGTGGAGGGAGACAGATGCGTTTGCTTTTTTAGTGCAATGGCTTCAGAAGCAAGAGGGGAAAAAGCACTTTCTCTGGGAGCTGAAGAAGGTGTCCTAATCACAGGAGAGGTTTCTAAATGGCATATCTTTGCGAGGGTTCCTGTAGTCCGGAGGTTTTTGTTTGTTTGTTTGACGTTGGAAGGTTTTACTCTTAATATTCACGTCCTTCAGCAGAAGTGAGAAATGTGATTTTATTTTGTGCAGTGTCGTGGACCCTCCGAAATCTCCTGGGAACGATGAATACCTCGCATAGTACCAATGTGATGACGGTGGAGACAAGGAGAAAGCAAGAAGATCAAAAGAACGTGACCTCATTTCAAAAGAAACCGTTTTGTACGGCAAAGAGTCTTGTGAGCCTGGTGAGAAATTGCAGCATACTTCCTCTCTCGAGTCTGACACTGAATGTAGCTCTAAAAACCTTTCCTCCTCAGCTGTTACAGAGAGATGCCAAGATACAGAGGACAAGACTAAAACCACTGAGAAAGAGCATTACCAAAGCAAGAGGGAGCATGCTCCTAGTGAAGAGAAGGAGAGTCAAAAAGCAGGTCCTTCCAGCAAGAGAAGGATAAAGTGGAATACAAAGAATACAAACTTGAGCTCCTGATTGGCTTCATGCTGAACTCTGTGCTGTTCTTGTCCTAATCTTGGTCTCTCCATAGATAATATGGTTTAAATCCAAATAGAATCGTGCGATGAGGAAGATCTCACTGCAACAAATTCAACATCTAAAATCAAAGTTGACATTTTCCGTGATTTTCTTCCTGAGCAGAAGTGTGCGGTACTCCTTTTATATTAACGTAGAGATTATTTCAAACAGTCTTGAAGTGCTTGATGACTTAACAGTCTGCAGATTTATTATCAAATCAAAAAAACCCCAACTTGGTAGACTATTTTTTTCTCAGTTTTGAATGACCACTAGGAAGAAGGTTATTCCGGCATCAAGAAAGTCATGTGGAATGTAACAAAATGCACTGAACCAGTAAGTAAAACTTATATTTTTCTATTAGTTCCATTGTTTCAACTCTTCTGACCCTTCTGGACGGCATAGATAACAGAGGGGAGATCGTGGTAATCGGAGCTACTAACAGACTGGATTCTATAGATCCTGCTTTACGAAGACCAGGACGCTTTGGCAGACACTTCCTCTTCAACTTGCCAGATAAAGAGGTGAGAACTTAAATTCAACGTTAGTGCTACCATGGCAAAGTCCAACTTTATAGGAAAAAAAAAAAATGACAACTTGAACAAAGGAGTGATACGTGGAGACACTGCGTTGTTCCATGGAGGACAAATCTGGTACTGGATATATATGGTCAGGATGATACCACCAAGTAGTTAGTTCTATAATCAAACCTTTCATTCCCAAAGTTGTACCTGTTTGCTTAATTATTTAGTCCACTTGGGTGTTTTCATCATGAAGTTGTGTTTTTGGTCTCAATCCTTCACTTATGAATGAATAGGGGACGTGTTTGCATTTGATTGTGCCCCTGCTCAGTGGTAGTAGTTTGAGTCATAATTCTTTTCTTCTTTATAGTAATTGTAGCAATTGGAAGCATTGTGCCAGAAGTGCTTTCTGTGAATTTACTGACTGGAAAGCAAATGTGATGAAGTAATGAGACTGTCCCAATGAAAGCTTGCTAAGTTTTAGAGAAGTTTTTTGGACAGCAAAGAAATGTTTCTGGATAAATTTTTCATTACAGTATTTTCCTCTGGGTCCTTAGGTCTCGTAGTTTGGAAACTTGTTATTGAAGCTATAAATGCCTTTTCTTTCACTGTAGGTTCCTAGAAAAAGTTCAGTATAACAAATAAGAACTATTCAATTTCCTGGTTGACAATGCAGAGTGTATATTAAATAACTGTAAAATACTTGAAAGTTGAGCAAGTAAGAAAAGTGTATTATTAGATGAGGGGTTTTGAGGGAGGACTGTTTTGTTTTTTGTTGTTTGTTTGTTTGCCTTTTGGTTTGTTTGTTTCTTGTTGGTATTTTTAAGGAAAACTTGGGACAAGCTAAAATGCAATGATTTTGCTTCCAGGCTAGAAAAGAAATTGTCAAGATTCATACTCGTGACTGGACCCCTCAGCCACCGGACATGTTGCTTGATGAACTAGCTGAGAAATGCATTGGTAAGACTGAAACCAAAACAGATTCTTGCTTGTGACCAAGTTGTAAAGAACCTTAGCTTGTACCAGGCAGTACCCATGCTCTTGTGCCTTGTTGCACAACTAGTCAACGAGGCAGCTGGCACGCCTTCATAGCAATCAGAGTGAGATGCTTTCATCTATTTACTCTTTGTTGTCCTTCCTCTTGTTGTCTGAGAACATTAAATGGTTCTGGGGCATCTTCCTCAAGAGTATAGTTTTTGATGAGGAGTCTGCTTCAGCTGCGTAAGTGCAGGATATCAGGCAGTGAGCAACATGAAACATCCCTGCAGAGCGGTAGCACTTTGAATTCCCTGTTATGCTGTTTGGTTTTGGCATTACAAATTCTTTAAATGTTGCATGTTGTAAACCTGGGCCTTGACTGATGTAACGTTTGATTTTTGTTTGTTAGGATACTGTGGTGCAGATATCAAATCCCTCTGTACTGAAGCTGCGCTGTGCTCTCTACGCCGATGCTATCCTCAGATTTATGCAAGTAGGGAGAAGTTGCTACTAGACGTTAATTCTATTAAAATAAAAGCGAAGGACTTTTTCATGGCTATGAAGAAGGTTGTTCCAGCTTCAAACCGGATCAAGGCTTCACCCGTACAAGCACTATCACCCATTTTCAAGCCACTTTTTCAAAGATCAGTAGAGAATATTTTACAAGTTGTGCAGAAGATCTTCCCGCATGCACAGCTTGCACTAAAGGAGGACCGACAGCAAGGTATAACCACAGCATCCACTTCTTTATAATTCTGCTAAAGCAAAAACTTGTGGTTTGTGCAATCAACTTATAGCTTTCAGACATAATGGTGGTAGAATTTTATTATTTGCATGTGCATGTCTTTTTTTTTGGGCAAGTCTGGAATACAACACATAGGTTTTATTGTGGATTCGAAACTGAAATGCCAAATGGAAGCTCTGAATGACTCAATACACAGTAAAGGACGATGCGTTCTCTACTGAAGCATCCTGCTTCTGAGGGCAGCTAAGATAATTAGCATTTGTAGAGGTTGACTTGAGGTTTGAAGTATAAGGCACCTATTTTTCTTTTAAAAATCAAAACTCAGATCTTTGGAGGGGAAGCATTTCTAGGTCAATGTTTCTAATTCCTTTCTGAAGAATGTCAGGACCAGGATACAAGTATAACTGGTCTAAGCTAAATATTGTTTTAGCTATCATCATTTTTAACCAGTCTCCTAATTTAAATGTTTGTGGATCGTACTATACACGTGAGATCAATTAGCATTGATATTTACTAGATGAATGGAATTCTGTGGCCATCACATCCTTTATCCCCATGCTTTCATTGTGGGAACCTCCTCCAGAAAGAAATGGTCTTGTTTGTTTTGTTTTGTTTTTTTTTTTAGCTATTTAGCAACTGCAGAAATTGTTCGTAATCTCCTTTATTCTAAGGGGGAGAAAAATATCACCAAGAGTAGCGTACCTTACACGTACACATCAGTGGGACTTAGTAGAGCTTTGTAGGGCCTTGTGCCATCTCCTTAGATCTGTGGTGGGCTGAACTCTAGGAAGTAGATTTCAGTGTGTGCTCTCAAATGAAGAAAGGGTTTTGGCACTGATTTAGAAGCTGTATTAATGGAAGAGAAAGAGACAAAGGCTATTCAGGAAAGTTAACAAACCTCTTTTGCCTTTCAGAGCATTTCAATCCTATTTTACAAGATGATATGTTTGACAGTGATGACGATGCATCCTTGGTTTCTGGAGATGAATTAAAAGATGGAATGCCTAACGGACCAGAGAAAAAATGCCTCTGTTTCAGCAGGTAAAGAAAGATAGATCCCTGTTACGTTTAAATTCTCAGGTCTGCTGAGTCTTTGTGAACAGTTCCAGCTGTTAAAAGTGCGAGGGGTGGTAGACGAAGGGGCAACATCAAGTTTGTGTGTTGAAGGGGTGCTTGGTATTCACAAGAAGAAAGGGTGGAGGGACTAAAGTTGTAACGAAGTTGCTCTGAATGACCAAATTGAAAAGCCCAGGCTTCTCTTCGTAAGCCAAAGTGATCCGTAGACTACCAGAACACGTTGACTTAATCCATGGCATTCTTTGAAAGACTCAAGACCACATAAATGTGCTGTCTGTCCTTTTAGCTAAAAATACCCCAACTTTGTGGGTTTGTGTTGCCACCTTTTGCCCTTCTGTTTTCCAGGATTGTTAAACCAGTAGTGAATTATGTAGCAGAAAGAAAACTGAGAAATGGCTTGTTAAAACACCTTGAGAAAAAATTGAATGGTGTCTTTATTTGTTAAGCCACCAAGTTGTGTTAATCTTGTGATATTTTAGTGTGGAAGTCATGCAAGCCCACAGTTGGAAAGTTAGATCATGTTGTCACAGCTGGATCAGTTATTTTTCTCCGTTTCTATTGCTGTGCTGTCCAGAAGATTTTCTGTGCTTTAGAGCAAGGCTAAGTCTCTAGCATCTTTGATTTAAGCCAGCAGAGGTACAGCCTGATTGTAGTGGGGAAACAAATGCTCCTCACCAATTTATTTTTAAATAAAAATAAATTTATAATAAAGTAAATAATAAATATATAATAAATAATAAATTTATAATAAAGTAAAGCAAGATTGCAGGGATATTAATTTGCAGTCTTGGTTTAGTAAAGAATAGGAAACACAAGGGAAGAAGGTGAAACAATTGGAATGAGTGAATAACTTAACTGGAAATCTTTCATGTATTTAATGTACCGCTGCCATTTGGATTATTTGGGGAGGGAAAAGAAAGTCTATAGGAAAATTACTTGGAACATCTGTGTGTCTATTCAGCACCTCATTTATAAGCTTGTTTTCTTAACTCTTGTTCTAGGAGTGCTTTCTGCGAACCAACATCATGCCAGCCCCGTCTGCTAATAGTAGGAAAAGAAGGGTACGGCCAGGTTTCTTACGTGGCACCCGTGGTGTTGCACGTTTTGGAGAAGTTTCCCGTTCACACCCTGGACCTTTCTGTTCTGCTTACAAACGTTGCACCGCCAGAAGAAATCTGCGGACAGGTACCTTTTTTTCTTTTTCTTCTCATCGGATTCACTGACTGTATGTAAAGGATCAATCGAGTTGCAAGTAAGGTGAGCAAAATTCATTGGTAATGGAGGTGGCCTTGTTTTAATGTGCTGGGATGTTTGCTTCTGTCTGAAAATCCCCTTTTCTTTTAGACAGCACCACGAACAATCTGGATGTTGTACATGTCCACATTTTCCATACCCAATTTTACAGTGAGGCTGTTGCTAGCAGCTCAGGAAGCTGGGCGGTGTTGCTAACGAACATCTCTTTGTGGAAAGAAATGCTGCTCATGTCACTGGGATCCAGAAAGTAGTTCTCATTGCCTCCTAAGACTGTGTGCTCCCAGTAGATGGCTCTGTATCAGACTGCATGTCGGCTACTTTTTGTAGGCTTCTTCTAAATTATATTAGTAAGGCAACCAAGGTTTGGGGCTTCTGTTTATTTTGTTTTCGCACGGACATACACAACTTGTGCTGTTGCAGTATGTGCACTAAAAGCATTAACATTCAGAAAACACTTCATTTGCACGGTGATGTGGTTTTAACTAGAAAAAATGAACAGATTTGGTGTTTTTACTTTTAGGCAGGAAATCCATTTTCTTGTTTGGCATCACTACCTTAAAATATTTTTACCTTTAGTGGAAACGTTTGAGAGCCATACAAGTAAGGACAGACATGTTACACGACTGAATACTGATGTGTCCCTTAAGAGGGACATTTCCTTTCTTTGTTATGCGATGATTGTGGCTGTGGCCATATAGCTACGGTGTCTAGCCACCGCCTGAATATATCCTTCCCATCTTCTGACTAGAGTTCTCCGAATACTGACAATCTGAAAGGGTGCACAGAGAAATTCCTTATGTGAAAGGATGCTTGCGACTCTGTTCACGCAGTTTCATTTCACGGGGCAGTCAGATGGCTATGTAGCTATGTATTAAGAGGTTCTTGTACGTGTCTTAGTTTTCTTACGCAAGCTTTCCTTTTCACTAGCTGATCCGAAATGCTCAGAAGACAGCACCAAGCACAATTTATGTCCCAGATATCCATTTATGGTGGGACAACGCTGGACCTGCCTTGAAACTTACTTTTCTAACTCTACTACTTAACATTCCAGCATTTTTGCCAGTTTTGCTGCTTGCTCCGTCTGATGTACGTCACTCAGATCTCCCAGAAGAGGTATTTGTCAATACTTTCCTTACTATTTCTTCGGTGTCTTGTAATTTATGAATGCTTTCAGCATCAAAATGCTGTGCTTTCTTAAATGCATGCTGTTATTACTCAGGCACCCTAACAAATCACTTAAAATTTGCTTAGAGAAAAAGAATACTGTGAAAGCATCTGCTTAAGGTTTTTTCTGAGTCAAGCAAGTGACTTTCACGCCCTTCTCACACATGCAAATAATAAATTAATACAATAATTCTGGTGGCTACAAAGTGGTTCAGTCAAGAATATGCAGTGCTTGAAATGACAAGAGGATGTTTTTACTGAAGAGATTTCTTCTGACAGTCTGCCATTCCATGCTATGTTGGGTAAACTGCTAATAATGCAATTTAGTAGAGAATTGAAACACTTTGATTAAAAAAAAATAAGTAAATCAGTTTCTTTCTTCATAGAGGCCAAAGCTTTCCAAGCTGGAAAGCTGAGTTCCAATTTCTGCTAAAGTAACTTTGGAATTGAATTCTAGTTGTATTCCTAAATAAACTGTAGTAAAAGTACGTGCAGAACTTCATTGACTTCTGAGAGTTTACATTAAGGGAAGGTGCCCAAAACAGGACCACGCTGTTGTCATTCTGATGATTTGGTCTCAGTCATCGGGGGAAGAGAACGGGTCTTACCTAGACGTGTTTATTATCAACTGCTTTGAAAGTGCTTGAGTTCCCACAGAAGTTTTTGTACAGGCTGTAAATTCCTTCTAAAATAAGTAGTGAAATTCCTCACCTACCTTTTAATACTAGAACTTGAAAATGGAGGAAGACGTAGAGGTACTAGCTACTTCAGACACCTTTTGGTAGAGAAATAAAAACTCAGCAAATAGCCCTCACTTGTCTGCTGAAGCCTGTCTCTTCCCTCTATAGCCATAAAGGTTCTAAGTAAAGGCTGCAGCAAGGCAAGTAAATACAAAGGAGGCGCTGTTGGATGTGGTGAAAGCCATTACTTTACCAGTGTAGCGTACAATCCCTTCAGCGAGCTTTAATTCTACAGGTGATTCTTAAAGGTGATATTTGAATTTGCCGTGCCAGCCTGTGAAAATGTAGCGTTTTAAGGCCAGGATGATAACTTTTTTCAGTTTGTGTTCTTCAGGTTATTCTTAATTTGAAAAGGTACTCGTCTTTTTGGAATCGAAGATGAGTTTTTTGTGGCCTTAAATCTGAAATGTCTCTCCTCCTTCTGCTTTAGATGCAAAAATTATTTAATACGGAATTTGGAGAAGTGTGCAATATTGAGTTGCCTGGTAGGGCAGAGAGAGCAGCCTTTTTTTTGAGGACCTAATTCTAAATGAAGTGGCTAAGTCTCCTGTAAAGAAAAGAGGTGAGGAGGATATGAGAAGTACATCTAAAACTTTCCTATCGAAGTTACTAGCTCTTTGGGCTTTGCTTTGGTGGTCATTTTCTGTCAGTAATTTGTCATATGCTTGTATTTGAGTACTGTAAATTGGCTAATTTTTCCTGATGAATTGAAGTTGATTGGACATTGGAAGTTGTGCCTGTAGCACCACCAGCTGAGCCTCAGAAGCCACAAGAGGAAGAAGTAGGGATGCTGGAGGAGGAAGAGGAGGATACCTTGCGTGACCTTAGAATTTTCTTGAGGGACGTTACTCACAGACTTGCCACTGACAGACGTTTCAGGGAATTTGCAAAGCCCGTTGACCCACAGAAGGTAAAGTAGTGCTGATCCGTGTGTGTCTGTAACTTGTCAGTGTTCGTATTTCTCAGCGTTTTGGGGAAGGTTCAACTTTGTTTTTAGGGCTGCACTGTTAGGATTTTGCAAGAAGCAGAGGCAGTGCTTTTACTTCTGCTGACTCTCAAATGTGTCTTATGGGATTATTCGCTGAAAGCCCTGGTTTCATTCTAAAAAGCCAGTCCAAATGCCAACACAGTTTGCTCGTGAAAAGGCTTTGATATGTAGGCGTGTCACAGCACTGAAAAGCACAGAGATCTTTCCTTATAATTACAAACAGTATTTACAGGACTACTTGAGTGAAGTCTGAAGCCCTTTCTTGGACTGTCAGTTCCTGTGGGAACAGGAATAGGAGCAGCAGTTTGTAAAACTAAGTTTTGAGATCCTGTTCTCTGTTTCATCTGGAACTCCTCAATAGGAATCAACCATAAGTGCAGTGTGTTTTCTTTTTCCTCCAATTGGCTGCTTAGATGCCTTTTTCTCCTTAATTTATGAGATAAGCCTAAACTAGGGGCGTATATTTCAAAGACAGATGTAACTTGAATATACCTGGGGATCAGCAAAGTTGTCTTCATGTGGGCCTCCACTGGCTTTTCTTCCCCTTTTCTCCTAGGTTCTTGAGCTGTGAAAAATCTAGACAGATACATATGTCCTCATCTGAACTGGTCATTAGGCTCCTCTTCTGCTCTGAGGGAAGAAATGAGCACCTCAGGGCCCAGTTATCTCATTCTAAAGTAGATGCCTGCAATAGGTACTTCACAGGTGCAATTCATGCACCTTTTCCTCAATGTCGACAACAAAGAGAATGCCGGATGGCTTGCTCAGCTTTCACTGTTGTGATTTTCTGAAGCAAAGTGAAATGAATCTCCCACCCTCAGTGTTTCTTCTCTACCATGCACGTGCTTCTGACCTCCCTACTTCTTGTTGTCCTCTCGTGGCCGCTCTAATGAAAAATGAAAAAGCCCTTCCATTTTTGAGAAGCAAACTGGTTAATTTCAGCATCTTCTGATGCATCGCAAATGTTCAGGGTTTTTAGGAAGTCGTTTATTTAAAGTCTTCAGAATAATTTTGGTAGACAGTGTGCAAGGTTAAGAAAACCTCTGAATGCTTGTATTTGATCTGCAGGTACCTGACTATGCCACAAGGATTAAAGAGCCGATGGATCTTTCAACAGTTCTGACTCAAATTGACTCGCGCCAGTACCTCGCTGCAGGAGACTAGCTGAAGGACATCGATCTAATCTGTAACAATGCCTTAGAGTACTACCCGGATCAAAGATCTACAGGTGAGGATGTGCTTTTTAGCCCTAGTTTAAAAAATCTGTCGAACGTATAGATGGATAAATGCTGTGTGCGCACAATAGACTTCGGATGGATTAGATGATTTTGGACATCCACAGAGAACATCTCTTACCAAATTGTAAATATTTTATCATTTTGCTACTTGGGCATGGAATTGTGATATAAGTGTTCCCAAGGAACTTGTGCTTTTGTTTTAATTAACTTCGATGTTGTTATGCTGAAAATATTCACTGAGAGAACCTTTCGGAACCAACCTATGAAGAAAGCAATTTTCTTCTGTGATCAAAACAGTTTCATTGGTTGGTAGACAACATTCAGGTAAAGTCTGTAAAATTTCAGATCGTCACAGCGCCTATGTTTTGCAAGACACTGCATATTCAATGGTGAGGAACGAAATGGATACAGAGTTTAGACGACTTTGTGAACAAATTAAAGAATCTCGTGAGAAAAGAGGTACGTGCTTTAACGCTAAGGATTTGAAGACTTGTCTCTGCATTTGTAACTGAAAATGCACGACGAAGATCTTTGGTATCTATTCTTTCTTGCAAGGTCGCACCTCTGCAGCGTGTGCTCCATGCGACAACTCCAAGTCACCACAGCAGAACCCTGCTACTGAAGACGAGAAACCAGATGAAGAGAGTAATGAAAATGAGGAGATGCCAGCGGCACCTGTAGATGCCAGTACACCCATTTCTAATGGCAAGTTGCATTTTATTCAGCTGCTCTTGTCGTTCATACCTTCTCTGTTCTTGAGGCGCAACAGGTGTCTCTGATGCCTGGCTCTTTATGGCAGAGGTATTTTGTTTTCAAATTGACTTCCAAATGGGAGAGAGAAATCCAGAGGTCATTCATTCAATATAGTGATGAATTAAAGTTCAAAGAAAGTTGGTTCATTTGATGTACTCTTACTGGAACTTCATTTTGTAAACAGAACGACCCCTCACTCAAGGATATCACAGCTTCCCTCCCGTACTAAAAATGATAGTACTCACCCTTGTAGGAGCAGCAATGTGAAGAAGGTCAAGGGCAGTAAGAAGGGTTCGAAGCTTTGATATAACAAGCCTTACACTTTTGTTGACAGAGCTCCTAATAAGGATCTTTAGCAAGGTCTGGAGATGGGAGAAAAACTCAAACTAGATTTTAATTCTAGGTTGTAGAATGTCAAGCTTGACTGTTCCTCTGAACAGTCAATTGAATTTAATTTTTTTTAATTTAAATTAATTAGTTTAGTTTTTTTAATTTAAATTCAATTGAATTTAAAGTTTTGAATTTAAATTCCAATTGAATTTATTGAAAAAAATTCCAAATGAATTTAAAGGTTTTTTTGTTGTTGTTGTTTTTCACGAAACACTAATTTTATGTGAAAGGTTTTGCTGCAATATCTTTTTGCCAAGGATATTAAGCTTAAGTTATCCACAAGAAAACGGTGGGGAAAGGGAAGCTTTAGTTTTGAAAGCTTTTTTTTTTTTTCTCTCCAGGTTTTTCTTGAGCACAGCAGCGTTTCAGTGTCTGCCTGCCATTAGTTGCCCCACTACCAAGTCAGGAGGGTCAATTAAACTTGCGTGAGGCAGAATTTCTTTATCTGAATCTACGTGGTTCACATAAATATATTCTTGTTTCCTTCTTTCCCTAGGATTATTCTTCTCCCAGTATTGAATGTTTCAACGGACACCGTTTAAGATCAATGAGCAAAAGCATCCTGCGGTGTTCAGTCTCCAGCTTTGAAGAAAGTATGGCGATACTGAGGGGAAATGTCAAGAGAAGATGCTTTTCAAGGTACTGTATTTCTATATGTTCAATCTCTGTTCGATTTGTAGATTGAAAAGCAAGAGAGAAAGCATGTGCAGTGAGTTGTGGCCTGATAAACCTCCGGCTAAAATCAGCAGAGGCCTATGAGCATGCTGATGGCGTACCAGTACCTTAAAACTAGCATCCCTCTTCTCAGTGAAAGTCTTCCGCTTTTCTAAAAAAACCTGTTTTTTTCCCCAACTCCTTTGAGGTGTTGTTGTGGTTTAACCCGGCCAGCAGCTAAACACCACACAGCCCTTCTGCAACCCTCCCACCTCCCTCTCTGGGATGGGGGAGAGAAACGGGACAGTGAAGCCCGCGAGTTGAGATAAAGACAGTTTATTAAGACAGGAAAATAATAATAATGATGATGATGATGATGATAGTACTGCTACTAGTAATGTGTACAAAACAAGTGATGTACAATGCAGTTGCTCACTACCCGCTGACCAGTGCCCAGCGTACCCCCTAGCAGCCCGGCTGCCCCGCCCTATCCATGGTGCAGCGTGTTGCCATAAGGCATAGAATTCTTTGGCCAGTTGGGGTCGGCCATCCTGAGTCTGTCCCCTCGCAGCTGTTGCTGTGCGCCGATTCTGATCGCCAGTAGGACAGTGAGACACCGAAAGGTCCTTGGCTTGTTGTAAGTACTGCTCTGCAGCAATTGAAACATCGGGGTGGTATCAGCACTCTTCGAAACATCCTTTCACACATTCTAAGCCAAAACATAGCAACCTACCCGCTACTAGGAGGAGAACTAACGCTGTCCTAACTGAAACCAGGACATGTATCTTTTCCACTTGGGTGCTATTGCTCATAATTTTGAGAATTCAACATGAGCAAGCTAGGAAATGTGGGTACATACAGAACCACGTGTATATGGCACGCAACAGACTTGGGATGTGGATCCTGCGTGAGGCCTACAGGCTTCTCTTTGTATACCATGGAGCACTGGCTTGTAAACATGGTGAAATTTCCCATCCTTGATGGGTCTAATACAACAAGTCTTTTCTCCCTTCTCTGCCCTGTCCTCTTTCTTAATGTAGGCAGTTGAGAAAGCCAAAATTGGAACGAAAAAAAAGAATATAGCACAGGTAAGTGGCTGTAAGTCCCCGGGATACCTATTTGCGCTGGTTACTGAAGAGGATGGCACTTGGTCACTCCATGGCTTTCATTTGGCCCCAAAGCCTTCTGTAGTCAGCTGAATTCACTCCTCAGTGACTTTTCTGTGAAGAGAGGTAGGTGCAAATAGGAGATTTTATGAATTCCTTGGGGAGGGAGCAGTGTGAATTGCAGCTTGGTAGGCACAAAGCAAACTGTTCTAATTGTGCAAAGTAAATCGATACTTGGTAAGTTCAAACTCAGTTTTATAGCTGGCAAGCACAAAAGTAAACCTTAGCTGTGATCCTAGCAGCACAGCGGTGTAGCTCTTCCCTTCCCCTTGTCCTCTTGGCTCTTTTAATGACAGTGCAAGCAACCAACCTGTGCCAAAGGGTGCTGTATGGCAAACAATGGGCAGGCTTTTTTCTAAAAAGCACGAGTTTGAGTTATGTGGTGTTTGGGTGTTTCTCTTGAAACGATTCTTCCCTCCTTGAGCTGTTAGATCCTAATGCAGGAAATGGAAGTGCTGCATGCATAAACAGAGTAATCAAACATACACCTCTTAGGAAGAGGCTTGCAATGTCCTAGTGTTTGTTTTGAGCACTGTTAGATACAGTTTGACATGAATGGAGTGAAAACACCTTAGAGAAAGGTGTTGATTGTTCTCACTTTTCCAAGACAGAAATAAGTGGAGTAGATTTCCCTCCTGCATGGAACAAAAGTTGCACGTTTGTTTTTGTCTGGCTAGCTTTCAGTCTCTTTAAAAATTTCCCTACAGGTCCCAGTTTTAAGTAGACAGTTTAAACGTGCAGAGCGATAAAGAAGTGGAATGCAGTGGTTGTGACACCAACTTCTGACCTGAAATGTAAAGAAAACTCAATCCACTTCAGGGTGCCTTTTTTGTCTGTCTGTTTCCATTTTACAAGAGCAACGGTGAAATAAGGAGAATCCCATCTTCACTGTTTCAAAAGACTTTGTTTCTGCGTTTCAGTCACCAGAACATTGAGGAGTAGAGCTGGTGCAAAAACTGTGAGACGAGTCCACGGAGAAAACAGGGACTTGGAGCTGCGCCGCAGCTGTAGAGTCGGACACAGTCGGTACTCGACTACTAACTCGTCCATTCTATTTGACAAACTTATGACAAAGTAAGTCATCTTTTCTTGCAGACCTCTTAGAACGATCTTTCTTAGCAAGCCTTTGCACTATGGCATGATGTTGGCCTCGACTTGCTCTTTATTCTGACAGCAAAGAGGTATGGCTGCTCCTGGCATTTCCTTCCTGTTTACAGGGAGACACCGTTACCTGGCTAGATAAACAGTTTTTCTTGAAGGTGCTATTTCAGCATGTAAGAATTGATTTAAAAAACAACAACAACAGCAACAGCAACAAAAGTGCTTCATGGCTTGCTAGTTTTGTAATCTCACATTTCTCCAGGAATACTTGATTTGCTGCATTTCACCATTACACTCGTCAGCGCCGCTGATTCTGGTTTATCACTATTTGCATTGCAAATCTCCTTGTCCAAAGCTTAAACTGATGTATGCACTGCTTGAAAACAAAACCTGAAGTTGCAGAGCAGTAGACTCAAGTCATTATGTTAGCCGCTGTGTAACCATACTGCTTTCCAAGCATAAGATGTCCAGCTTATTTTGTTTCTATGAAGAGTTTAAATGGCTCCCGTTAAGCAAAGATGTCCCCACACTGATACTTACTATTAAGCAAGGATTCCACCTCCTTTGGCTGAGGTCTGCTCCCTTACTCACATTGGAACATTCATCCAAGTAGCCTGCAATTCCACACTCTCGGGGGAAAGTCCATAGAATAGAAAAGGTTCCTCCAGTCTCTTCCTCAGCCTTTTTTTGAAGCATGCAATAAAGCAAAACATTCACAGGCTGCCCTTCCATGCAAAACAAGGCAAATTAGTAAGACAGGAGCCACAAAACTGATTGTCGTTTAAAGTTAAAATGAGATTTGAAATAGATCGAGTTAGCAAGTGTTGTAAGTCTGTAGCTAAGTCTGGTTTTGCCAATGCAGCACAATTCGCTATCACGTAGCCAGAGCTGCTTCTGTAGCTCCAAGAAGCAAAACTGCTTTGACAAAATACTGTGTCATCAAAGCATTCGTTGGCTCAGTAGGCACGGCTCAGGTTCAACAAGTTTGTGAAAAAATGAGTACTAACAGAAGCAGCAGGGTCCAAAGAAACACTTTATGTCCCCACTGCGAAATGAGGGGCTTTACCTTGAGTGTTAGGCACACTGTCAATAGAAAAGCACTGTAACAGAATCTGCCACAGCAGTTTGCATGTTACTGAAAGACCATCAGAGTGGGACTGCAGCAAGATCATTGCGAAGTTACAAAAAAACCATGTGGGGGTGGGAGTTTAGTTGCGTTCGATAACACAATCTTAGATAAAGATTTTGGTCTTAACGTAAAAGTAAGGATGTCTACTGATCTCTTCAACTCCAACAACTGAAGCCCAAGTCTGAAAAATCGCCTTTAAGAATGCAAAGAAAATATTTAACTCTTCTGTATGTTCATACTTTGCTATCAAGCAAAGGAATGAATGCTGATGCCTTAACTATGTAGGGCTGTAGCTTACAGAGAGACTACACCTTCCTGTTTTTTTCCCTTTAAAAACATTAAGTGTACGTGAAATTATTTGGGGGTGTTTTCACATGCAAAGCCTAATGCAGTGCATGCAAGCCCTGTCATCTTCTTCGTCTAGTAGTGTCGCGTTAAGGGGTGTAGCCGATTGACCGTCATGGGTCCCGTCGGATTCAGGGTGCTGAACTATCACGGTCACGGATTCACCAACAACGCAGTACGGCCTCGCTCTAGTCGCATTCAAGGAGAACTCTCACAGCTAGGAAGAATGCAATTAAGTGCAATTTGTTACGGCGACAGGTACACAGGTTCTTTGGATTGTCAGTGATAAATTCACTGTCTGCAAAAGCAAGCTAGCATGCATGAAATGCACAGGTACACAGCCTAGGTATTAAGACATTAAAAAGCATCAAAACTCTAGAGATTTCTAAGATTCCACAGAGACGCCTGGTATAAGCAAGCGTTCAGATCTTACCCCACGGCGTCCCAATGGAGTGGGGGTGGGGGAGTGAGAGGCTCAGCCTGTCGAGTGATGTCAGAAGGAATCCTTCCTGATAGTATCTTCCCTAACATCCCCTTTCTCTTAAAGCAATTGATATTATTTTCTATCTTTAAGGTGGAGCTTGAGTGACTCTAGTCATGCATATCTTGGTTGTGCTTGGTAGAAATGATCTCACTTGCGTTTAAAGGTACAGGCTCTGAGAAATTCCGAGGGCGTGCTCAGTGAGGGGTGGTTGCACCTTGGAGGCGGGTAGCTTTTGGGATGGAGGTGTGCTTATGATGCCTAGTCGCTTAAGGCGATTACTCCACAAGTAGTAACTTAGTGTTGATTTAACTACAGCATATCTAAAACATAAGAAGGATGTTAGTATGGAAGAAGCCGATGAAACCAGTCCTTAAATCTTACTACTTATTGTGCGTGAGCAGACTGGCGCGAGTTTTAGCTATACTGGCAAATATCAAACCACACCTGTGTCGTCCCAAAGCTGGGAAAAAAACAAAAACAAAACCAAGGAAATGTTGAAGCAAATAGGGAGGCCTGTAGCTTGTGCAGTCTTTTAGCTGAGAAAATAAAGAAGGAGAGAGACAGGTAGCCTTGAGCTAGCAGAAGCAAGGAAGAGAAGGGCTAAAAGGGAAAAAACAGGAAGGAGAACACCAGCTCCAGACTGACCTATAGTAACCTTTTTCTCATTAAGGGTCATTAGCACATTAAAAATCACACCTGTCAAAATGCTAATCTATGCTAATGTGGGATTCGGTGTGTGTCCCCCCTCTCCTGTTCCCCCTCCCCCCCGGTATTCCTCTGTAATGCACAAGCTCAGTGGAGATAAGTTAGGTGAGCTGTAATAACCAATCCAAAGGAGCCAAAGAGAGAGTTTTCACAAGTTTCCTGTGTATAAATGACGGTGATTCGAGTCAGAGGTGTGCTTGCTTTGCGAAAGATGGCCAAGTACCTGACTCTGCAGAGTTCTATAAGTAATTATATAATTAAAAGACCTTCGTGTGCATTCCGACTCTGGGTGCTTATTGGCGCGGTGCACTCTGCACGAACCTGCAGACAACATCTGTACTCAGTGTCATGCCTACAGACAACCCTTTACTGTTGGGACCTGCATATTTTTCTGTGCATTCAACACAACCCCTTTGGCACAACTAGTTAACCACGTAGCTGCCAGTCCACCACTCAGTTGCACTTGTGAAGAGGAAAAGCTATTTCCGTCTACTGGAGGAGCACATCCTCTAAATGCAAGCTTCACTCAGCTGGTCATTTACTGCAGGACAAGATTTGAAAAGTGTTGTTGAGTTCTGGGTTTCCTGCTTACAGGAAAAATTAAGTGCTAGATCGCCCTCTACTCCGCTTTGTCTGCTGCATTTAATGGAGATTAAACTGATTTCGTTTGCTCCTCTGTTTATGGACAATGAGCTGAAGGAACAGGTACAGCACATTAGCCTGGAATGCCTTCCCTCCCAACCAAAGTAAACTGGAGCTGTAACTAACACAAGCAGAAGCAAGGCTTCTGTGTTTTCAGCTGAATAAAGTTCCAACAAAATCATCCTCTGGGATTTGAAGCTTACTTCACATGACATGCCAACGACTCTTTTCCCTCTATTGTAAAGCGGATCCCTGCTGTTAGTTGCTCTAGAAGCAAAGGAATCATCGGTTTGGTTACCAAATAGCCGCTTCTGCAAACGAGAAGTGTTGTGCTCTCTCTTCCCTTTGAATGACTCCACACTTCTCATCAGCTACTGGATTGCTGACCTAGAATCAGAGAACATCCCAAGGTGGAAAGGACTCCCAATAATCACCAAGTCCAACTCGTGGCTCCACACAGGACCACCCCAAAGTGAGACCCGATGTCTGAGAGCATTGTTCAACACTTGTTGACCTCCGTCAGGCTCGGTGCCATGAGCAGTGCCCTGGGCAGCTGTCTCAGTAGCCAGCCACCCCCTCAGCGCAGCGCCTGAGGCGTACGGGGCTCGGCGGGGCGGCCCGGGAGGGGAGGACGGCGGGGCGAAGTGGCAGCTCCCTCAGAGCCGTCTCCCCGCCGCCTCGGCCGCATGTCGTGGCTTTTTCGTGTCGGGGCTTTTTCATGTCGTGCCCTCGGTCTCTCGCCGTGGGTGAGATGCTGCTCCCCAGCGCGGACCCCTTGCGCGCGGGGCCTGCCCGCGGCGGCGGCGGGAGGGAAACCCCAACCCCAAAGCCCTCCCGGCAGGGAGAGCTCGGGGTGAGGGCCGATCCGGCACCGACAGTAAACACACGCCGGAGGAAACGCTCTGGTTTTAGCCATGAGCAGCGCGGCCAGGTTCACAAGGCGTCACGCTGGAGCTCCGAGTTCGGCGGCGTTCCGAGGCCGTTGTGGCGGTTGTGGAGACGGCCCCGGCTGAGGTGGCTGCTGCTGTCGCTGCTGTCCCCTCTGTCCCTGCTGTTGCCGCTGTTGCCGCTGTTCCCGGACCTTGGAGACCCCCGGCGGCTCCCTGTGCCAGGCCCTGTGGCCCCGGGGAGCTGCCCGCCGCCTCGTCGGCCAGCCCGGCAGCAATCCTGCCAGCACAGAATAGCCCACTGCGTTTCAGGGTAAAGTGACGATTAATTTCTATTTCCTGGCCTGGGTGCTGCTTTCTTCTTTAAGGAAGCTTCAAGGTTAAAGGTTCAACTCAGTTATGTCAGGGTTCAACTCCGTTTCGTGAAGGGGCTCTTGTACGAAAGCTTAAGCTGGGATTGACTCTCTGCTAAGCGGAGGCCAAACGTGGACCTACTGAGAAGCAGGTCCTAAGTGATAACATTTTCTAAAGAGACTGCTAAACACATCTGAAGAGTGCTGCTGCAGAACTCTGAATGGGGGGATAGCAACTGTCTTAAGTGATCTGGAATCTTGAATTTACTTTTCAATGGACAAGAGGTGTGTCTCTCAAGGCAAACAAAGAGAGGAGTAACACCCTCTCTTGTCACTCATGTCAACATAAATTTATGCTCAGAGCGTAGGTGTAGGAACAGCATCGGTATGTATATGGAACATCGGGAGAGGAAGCTCTATCGGTATTTACAGTTTTTCTACTACCTTGCCAGAGAGACGTCATCTCCAAATGAGAAATGGATGTATTTTGAAACAGTGGTGGTGGATCGGATTTCTTCTTTCTAGTGTTAATATTTGCTCTTGAATCGTACTTAATAGCTGGTAACACCTCAATCAGTTGTCAAAAATAAACTTAAAAATGTGTAAGGCTTATCTCATTGGTCAGTATAAAGATCAAGGTCTTTGCTTCTCTTCGCTTCGCTTTGCTTCCCTTCCCTTCCCTTTTCTTTTTTTTCTTTTCTTCTTTTTTTCTTTTTTTCTTTTTTTCTTTTTTTCTTTTTTTCTTTTTTCCTTCCCCCCTTCCCCCCTTCCCCCCTTCCCCCCTTCCCCCCTTCCCCCCTTCCCCCCTTCCCTTCCCTTCCCTTCCCTTCCCTTCCCTTCCCTTCCCTTCCCTTCCCTTCCCTTCCCTTCCCTTCCCTTCCCTTCCCTTCCCTTCCCTTCCCTTCCCTTCCCTTCCCTTCCCTTCCCTTCCCTTCCCTTCCCTTCCCTTCCCTTCCCTTCCCTTCCCTTCCCTTCCCTTCCCTTCCCTTCCCTTCCCTTCCCTTCCCTTCCCTTCCCTTCCCTTCCCTTCCCTTCCCTTCCCTTCCCTTTCCTTTCCTTTCCCCCCAGTATTGTTTTTCCATTGTCCTTCTCACTGCAGTCTTGATTTTGTTCTTGTCCCTTAAGTATGTTTCCAATGTGTTGCTGAAACATTTTCCCTTTCAATCCTAAAAAAGGAGCTGTCACTGGTGAAGATCGGAGCTTATCCCTGAGCCCAGGAGCTGTCACCTTAGTCTTCCAATCGGACAAGGACGACTTCATTTCTCATGTAAATGCATTTGTCAGGTTTGTGTATTGTTTTTTCAGGAATGGAAAGTGTGTATAGAATGGATTTAAAATCAATTTTAAATGTAAAACGTCAAGGCAAAAAAGTTCTAATTACAACCTCTGCACACAATTTGCCAGCTGTGGGACTAGGAGTTTTCTTATTTACTGTGTTTTGTTTAACGTGTCTGAAGTTTAATGGACAGCAATCAAGGCGTGCTAGAAATCTGAAAGCACTTTATGCTTTGTTCTCTCCGTCATTTTGGTATAACAAACTAGCTTATGTTTTAAACCCTCCATGAGGTTAGTGGTTTCCCTAAAGGTAACAAGTCCCTGTGTGCTACAGTAAGACAGTAACAAAACATGAAGTATAGAAGTTCATCCTGTCATTATTCAGCTTCTGCCTATGGACACACAACTACGCTTATTTAAAGCGGTATCACCTTGAAACCTAATCAGCATTTTAAAAAGGACTTTGTAGCAGTTATTGGCTTTTGTCCTGGAGGGCTGAGGTTTGTTTTGTTTTGTTTTACATTCAGCATTTCCGTTTCTAGCTTACATTCCCCTGTTGTTTTGCATGAGGAAAGCGTGCAACTTTAGAAAGGAGAACGGAAAGAGCTGCTTTTTAGTCTAACTTTTCAGTTTGTCGTAGGAGTTTTAAATGTGGTAGGAGTAAAACACCAGAAGTACTGCTGCCAAAGTTATATTCAAACTCGTCTTTCTTGGAGAAGCAGAAGAAGCCCAGGGAGAAATGAATTTGCAAACATGCTCTTCATGCTCTCCTTTCCCAAGATTTCTCTGAGATATAGCCCATCCTCTGTGGGTTTTGAGGTATATGGTTCCCAGGAGTGAAAAGGAGGGCCAAACATCTCTCCTCTTGGATCTCAGCATGCCAGGGCTTTGGTGTACTGCCACTTACAGCTCCGCTTTTTCACCTGGAAAAAGCGACCGCATGATGTATACTGAGGAGCCCTCACAAATTAACTTGCTATCACCAAGTGACGCCCATGAAAGGTGTATTTAAAAGCTAGGCTCATTATAGAATCACAACAAACCCCTCATGACTGGTGCAGTAGACAGTGAGGTAGAGGGCGAGCCCTGGAAAGACAGAAGAAAAGTAGCAGTGAGTTCTGGGTACCTTTGTGCAGACGAAACAGAAAAACGCAGGCAGTGAAGTAATAGTGTTCCGTTACTAATGCCAGCAATAGATAATTGCAACAATTATCTATTAGATCATAGGTACTAATTAACAGATAATTGCGCAACTCCGGAAATCAATAAATAACTGATTCCCCTCAGAGAATGTCTTCTACATTTTTATATTAAAAAGACTCCAGAGTTGTAATGGATTAAAATCCTACGGAAGGGAAAGAAATGGCATCAGCCACTAGTTCTGCAGAAGCGAAAAGTAATACTGATAGAGTTTAGATGGAAATTTTCACTTTGTGTGTTTAGTTTGGGGATTCTTTTTAAATCATTCATACCAGCGATTTAGTTCTTAAGGCTGTTTCTTTGAGATTAAGTGACAGGACTTCTGTTACTCTTTTCTTCTTGGAGTGCTTCTTGATAGTCTTACGTCAACCAGAACTTCTGTCTCTGTCGCAGATGTGAACAATGACCGTAGCTAAGAAGCCCAAATCTTCAAAGCCTAAAAAGCCCTCTTCAAGGCGGTCTGGCAAATCCAAGAAACCAAGTCCTAAAATACTGATGTCACGCACCGCCAACTGGGGCCGGATAGTGCCTGCAGAAGATTCAAGCCAAGTCTCTGTGGCCCTAGGACGTGGAGGTGCTATTTACTGTAGATCATCTGAAAAATCTAAGGCTTTTGCCCCAAGAGATCTAAGTAAGTGTGCGTTTTATCCTGCCTCCATTGTCTTCAAAGCAAAAGTAGAAAATGCAGTTCTTACTTGTTGCACTGATAGAGAAGGGGACTACTGTGAACAAAGACTTGAAAAGCGAATCCCCTAAGGCAACTGAAGTGACTGATGTTACAGAAATTAATTTTGATATATTTACAGTCAACAGAGAAATATGGGGAGCTTTTTGTAATGCACAGATTCCTCCATGTCTTTTCTGTTTTGCAGAGAAAAGTGTTTGATTGTTGCTATTCACAGCTTCCATTTTTCACAGGTTTTTTGAAGGATAACATTGCTCAGGAAAAAATCTGGTATCTGTAGGGGTACCGTCATTCCTAGTTCCTAGTTTTTACGTTTTTACCGTATAATTTCAAGTCTAAGTTTGTGGTTTAAGTTATAATAAGGAAAAAAACAGTAGTTGAGTTAATCAGGTTAAAGATTATAGATGGAGAGGAACTTGGCATTAGGTGCTACAAACAGAATGGCAGTTAGCCTTGCCTTAGAAAAACTAAAATGGTTGACTAAAGTTGTTTTTGTTTTTTTTTTTTTTTCCCCCAAAACATTGTGTTGACCAGCCAATTTGAATTTGGTGGTATTAAAGCTGTCTGCAATAAGTTTTTCTGGTTTGGATTGTAGCTAGCTCCTCTAGGTGCTCCTGCAGAATAGTATTTTTTTAAATACCTTTCTTCGAAACAAACAAACAAGATCTCTTTTTAAATTTAACTTTCTTGCAGTCGTTAATGATGGAATTGCTCCGCCACAGAGCATTCTTTTTCCACCTGAGAAGATTTGTATGGATTGGCGAGAAACACAAAGTGTTGGAGTTGGCCTGTACAATCTTGGCAACACATGTTTTCTTAATGCTACTCTACAGTGTTTGACCTACACACCCCCACTTGCCAATTACATGCTTTCTCTTGAGCACAGCCAGTCATGTGAGTACTTTCTAACAGTATTTTGAATCTGTTGGATAGCTCTGAAGGTGAAAGAACAGCAGTGATTCTGTGAGATAAGCTTATTTGCCTGATTTTACCTGTAGCAGCTGGCTTTGAGCACTGTATTAGCAGTGGGCTCCGAATAGCATATGGAGTGCAATTAATGCACCATGTTTTATTTATTTAGTTAGTTATTTGTTTGTTTGTTTGTTTGTTTGTTTATTAAAGGATCATTTATTGCTTCATGGGAATAATGAAGTGCATTGGACAGTAATGCATTTGGTAGTAATTTTAGAGAGTAATACATTTTGCAGCCTGTGGAGTTCACATTCCTGTCAGCCTTTACAACTGCGACTTTGCAGTAGTCTTTTAGATTTCTCATCACAAAATGCATTTGAATACAGGCTTAGTGGATATTTTTCTTCTGTCAAGTTGTGTGAAATGAAATGTTACAAGACTGTTGGGACATTGGCATCTTGGGAGAATAGAATGTAGCAAGGAGAGTGGATATTGTATCTATAGTTTAAATTGTACTTAGATGTTTGTAGGTATGGATATTTCGCTGGACTGGGATGCTTTGCTCTTTCACTCTTCAGGTCGTGAACAAGATTTTTGCATGATGTGCACGATGGAGACTCACATTAACCAGGCCCTGCGTTGCACTGTTGATGCCATCGAGCCTACACATGTTATCAGTAATCTCAGTCGTAAGTGGCTTCAGATGTGTTTCTTTTCGATAGCTTGTAATCTTCAAATAATTATTTGATGTGTCTAAGTGGTTTTAACACTCCAATGAAGAGAGATTTTAGAAATACAAGAATGATTTCATTTTTAAATGAGGTCAATACTATCATCTTCTTATTTAGGAATAGGACAACATTTCCGTTTTGGCAGTCAAGAAGACGCACACGAGTTCTTGCGCTATACTGTTGATGCTATGCAGGAAGCGTGCTTGAACGGAAGCACCGAGTAAGCATAAACAAGTTCACTTTCATACATTCTCTAGCACCTTCTAGTCCTTTATTTACTCTCAAAAATGATCTCTAGCACCTTTTAGTGCCTTATTTACTATCAGCAACGCAAGTCTACATCATCCTTGGTTTTCATCAAACTCTTTGAAGAGTTAATTCTGTGCCTTAAATCTTCTGAGGTCTGATTATAATTTATTTCCAGATTGGACAGATCTTCTCAAGCTACCACCGTCATTCATCAAATATTTGGAGGATTTCTAAGATCGAGAGGTACTTGAAAAAATATTCCTGTCCTTAGAACTGATCTGTGTCTTTTGTCGGTAGTAAAGCAGTCTGTAGTTTGTCTAAAGTAGTATCTGTCAACAACTTGAATTTGGACAGTTAGTCTCCTTCACATAATGTTAAGCATTTATATTTTGTTTCCAGTGAAGTGCTTGAATTGCAAAGCAGTTTCGGATACGTATGAGGCATTTCTTGATATCACTTTGGATATAAAGGTAAGATGTTTTCTAAATATAATTCATGATGTTTAAGTACATGCATAACTTTCTAAATTAAACTTGTTTAACTTAAAAAGCCAAACCACATATAATGTTAAAACGTAAGAGCTTGGTGGTGCTAAGGAAGTGGATTGGACTTTGTCCTTCCGTGGAACCCATGTAAATAGTCTCCACATTTGCATTGGGTTTAAGGGGAAAGAATTCTCTTTCTGCAAAAATTATAATGCTGTCATACGTCTTTGTTGTTCTACCTCAATATACATCTAATTGTTAGACTGATGAATTTGTCCCCAGTATTGATGACAAAGTACACTGTAGATGCTGTCTAGGCTACTGGAAAAGTATTTGTTCCAAAGTCAAATGCCTTCCAGGTGAGGTCAATGCTGAGCATGCTCTTTCTGCCTCCTTCTTCACAGTGCTCCTAGTAGATCGCTTGAGTATGTTAGTAAGATTCTCTTATAAACTACTAGTATGTCTCTGGAATTCTGAATTACGGTGACTTTGCGCTCTTCTTTCTCGCTGCTCTAGGCGGTTTCGTCTGTTAGCAGAGCTCTGGAACTCTTTGTGAAACCTGAAGAGCTGGATGGAGAGAATTGCTATAAATGTAGCGAGTAAGATTTTGACGAATTAGGTCTTAATCCTAGATGTCAGTTTTCTATGTTGCATGACTCTGTTGGACTACCTCTAAACTTTGGATCTACTTACAAGTTTTGTGGAAGTTTATAAAAGACTTGGATTTTTGTTTCCTTGGAGGGGGGAAGTCTTGTTCATAGGCATTCCCTATGGGTTTGCAATTCTCTGGCTTGTATTTTGCCATCAGAATTCAAAAAGAGCTACTTTTGTTCTTTCTATTTATTAGCTCTCGACAGTACTTTTCTTGATGTAAACTGCCCAGTTTCCGTTGTTCTCTGGGCTAGTGGCTAATTTTCACTGCTTACACCGTAGGTCCTACCTTGGAGCGGGCAATGTGTCAAACTGAACTATTTTGTTTCAAAGGATGGCAGATGGTTTCAGTGTCTTTCCAGACAAGCTCAGTACATGAAGACTTCCTACTGTTAAATGTCTCCCTCCTGTAGAATGACCATGTGCTTCTGTTGTATTTTTGATGTTGATAGTCGACCTATGTTGGAGATTATTTGCAATTTCTAGCCCTGGGGACCAAGGCTCTCTCATTCCGCTTTCAGTATTTGTATTTCCCTTGAAAGCTGAAAGAATGTTTCCAGGATTGGAGTTCAAATAGCCACTTTTGTAGACCAAGAAATGGTACCTTGCCATCCAACCTGGTCATACCCTTTTGTGAGAGATTCCTGTTCCCGCTATGCTCTGAGTTGTTGGGAAAATTGACCTTCTTCTCTGTATTAACAAACCTGACATGCAGTGCATGGGTTTATGAAAAGAAAAAAGACCAACCTATTATGCAAGTAAATATCATTCAAATAGCATAGGCATGCGTGAGACATTAAAAGGAGTTTGTTTTGGGGGCGAAAAAAGAAGATGCCTTCAAACACTTATCTCTGCTTGGTTTTAAGGTGTAAAAAGATGGTTCCTGCATCCAAGAGGTTTACCATACACCGTTCTTCCAAGGTTCTCACAATATCACTGAAAAGATTTGCAGATTTCACAGGTGGAAAGATCAACAAGGTATATTTACCACTGTAATGCAACTATATCATTGTGTAATGGGACATCCCCCAAAGCTGAAAGTTGTTAATATTTTCAGACAATAATTGTAGACTAACGACTATGGCTTATTCTTTCTCTTAATATCAATAAAGTTCCCGCTTGACAAGAAGCATATGCTTTCCTCTGAGAAGGCTGATTCATCAGGAAACAGTTCTCTGCAACTTCTAGTCTTAACCGTTGTTTATGGGAAGACTTATTTGTAGTGAATCAGAAATATATTCGAGAAATATATTCTAGAAATCAATTCTAGTCTGTGTTTTTTGGAAGTGTTTTTCTCTGGCTAGTCCATGAAGTACTCTGGGATAATTTTTCTATCTTCTTGATGTCTCTTTAGGAGGTGAAATATCCGGAGTATTTGGACCTGAGAGCCTACATGTCGCAGTCAATGGGAGAACCACTGCTCTATGCCTTATACGCGGTGCTGGTACATCACGGTGTCAGCTGTCACTCAGGACACTATATATGCTATGTAAAGGTAGAAGTCAACAGCATTTCTAACAGGGTAAAGGTTGTGCTGGCAAACCAATTAAAGCATGACTAGCAGCTACTGTTTCTAGGGAAAAAGATTTCATTATATTTTTATTTGACATGTGTGTATTTTGTTCCTATCCGTGATTTCAAGTGGAAAACGTGCAATTCACCTAAAGAAATCGTCTTTATTTGCAGGCTGGTAATGGACTTTGGTATCAGATGAATGATGCTAAAGTAGTGCATACTGACATTAAAAGAGTTCTTGGTCAGCAAGCTTACATACTTTTTTATATCAGGTAATAACAAATCTTAAAATGTGTTCAGAAGAGATTTACTTTCCTGTTATTGATATTTTTCTGTTTTGCAAGTGTTTTTCTTGCTATCCCGGGAGAAGATTATTATTTGTCTAATTCAGTTCTGTCTAACCTGAAATTCTCTGTGTCGTTTATTATCTTTTGTTGCTTGGCCTTAAACTGCAGCACTTGTGTAAATTGCTATCTATGTGTTATCTGTAGCTGGCTACTTTAGAGAAGGAGAGAAATGAAGGTCATCTGTGGTGTAAGAATGAATTATTGCTCTGCAAGTGATAGTCTTAGTAGGAAGACTGTTCTCTACTTTTCAGTTTGTAGTCTTGGCGAAGCCTTCTGTAGAGAAGGCTTCCATATCGTATGAGCTGTTCCTCTAAAATGATAGGATGGGATTTAATCCAAGAGTAGGCTGAAAGAAAAACTAAACTACGATCACTGCTCTTTTCTGAAGGCGCTATGATTTGACACTTGGAGAACGTGCGTTTTACTTGCCAGCACCATCTTATCCCTGTTCATTCCCTCCTGGTCAGCAGGGGGCTAATAGTAAGCAGGCTGGATTTCTGGGACCACGACTTCTTCCTCATATGATTAAGGTAATTCAGGGAAGCGGGAGGGCAGATAACGGCACCAAACTGCTAGTGGGTTTGGGGTTTGGTGTGGGGTTTTTTGTTTGGTTTTAAGCATCTTTTTAGGTGTTAAGACCATTTGTAGAAACACTCAGTAGGAGAGTTTTGTGTTTCAAAATGTTACATGCAGTGTTTGCGTTAATCCATCTTGCAATTTCTTCTTTTTAAATACAGAATTCAAGCCGTTTAAATGGAAATGGATCCATAAAAGAGGACACAAAGACCACTGGTGTCACCCTAAAAAGGCCATCTTCAGCACCACCAATGGCCTGTGTTCAAAACCAGGCAATTACCAGGCCTTCAATGACTGATACGTCAAGAAAACAGAAGATCACCATCAGTATTCACAATAAATTGCCTGCTCGTCAGACTGTGTCACAGCCTGACTGTCTTAGCAGTGCTGTGGAGGATGAAGATCTCTACCAGGCTGTTCCTTCATCCACAATTACAAATTCGGTAATGCAAATGAAGCAAATGCAAACAAACAAAAAAGTTTCTGATGAAATTTTTGTGGAGCCAACAGTGAATGAAAATCCTAAACTCAGCTCTGATAACACAGTCCCTTATGGTGCAGAATCTTCAGGAAAATCTGAGGAGGAGTCAAAGGGCTTATTTCAAAGGAATTTGAAATGCAATGCAATGTCCTCTAATGGAATTTTGGTTGGAAAGGTAGTCCGTACATTGCAGCATTCCGATTCTTCCTGTCAGAATGCTGACAAAGGAAGATCCCAGCATGAGCTGCCAAAAACAGATTCACTAAATGGTGCTATTAGGTTAGTTAATGAATCTAAAGAAAACGGACTGAAACTTGATGATTCCACTTGCCGAGTTGAACCTGTTAAACCTTCTGAGATGTTCTTTTCTAAAACAAATGGATCGCTTGAAACATAGATTTGCTCCATCGAGAATTTCTCACCTACGATGTATTCGGGAGTGTTTATTGTGTTCCTAATTCAGGTGAAATACTGAGAAAACACAGCACACATGTGATCGTAAGGCTTTGTGGTATTATCCCCTTAGAATTTGCAGACCTGAGCTTACATTAGAACTTGTCAACTTAAGCTCAGCTGAGATAAAAATTCCTAAGTTTCATAAAGTAGATTTTGGGGGGTGAGTTGGGGTTACCTTTGAAGTGTAGATAATGCATACAACTGACAGCGGTCTTGCTTACCATTTAATGGAGACATTCTGACAAGACTAGTCCTCAGTACTACTACAAATAGTATTTTTTTGTCTGCTGACTTGTGCGTTTTAATTGCAGATGCCTGGAGCTATGCCTTCAGTCAATCGAGAAGTCATCACGGAGTCCTTCAGAGCCAGCCAGCTGAACAGCTTGTCAGAGGAAATGAGGTAAAATGAGCACAGTCTGATTAAGACAAGACTTTATGGAAGTTCGTTACAGTTTTATCTGTCTACTAATAGTATTTAATGGAAGGATTTAAATTAGTACAATTCCATACTGTGTGTCCAGTGTCACGAACAGAACTAATGATCAGCACTGAGCATATCACTCTGATGCAGGTTGGTGCCTCAAGGAGAACTTGTGTTCCTTTATAGAATGTTTTTCCATTTTTCTCCACTGTCTGGAGAAACACTGGCTGTTCCCCGCTCGCCCCTATGCCTTTTTTCTCAGAGCAGCAGGTGGAAGGAGACAGATGCGTTTGCTTTTTTAGTGCAATGGCTTCAGAAGCAAGAGGGGAAAAAGCACTTTCTCTGGGAGCTGAAGAAGGTGTCTTAATCACAGGAGAGGTTTCTAAATGGCATATCTTTGCGAGGGTTCCTGTAGTCCGGAGGTTTTTGTTTGTTTGCTCGACGTTGGAAGGTTTTACTCTTAATATTCACGTCCTTCAGCAGAAGTGAGAAATGGGTTTTTATTTTATGCAGTGTTGCGGAACCTCCGAAATCTCCTGGGAATGATGAATACCTCGCCCAGTACCAATGTGATGACGGTGGAGACAAGGAGAAAGCAAGAAGATCAAAAGAACGTGACCTCATTTCAAAAGAAAATGTTTTGTCCGGCAAAGAGTCTTCTGAGCCTGGTGAGAAATTGCGGCAAACTTCCTCTCTCAAGTCTGACACTGAATGTAGCTCTAACAATCTTTCTTCCTTAGCTATTGCAGATAGACGCCAAGATACAAAGGACAAGACTAAAACCACTGAGAAAGAGCATTACCAAAGAAAGAGGGAACATGCTCCTAGTGAAGAGAAGGAGAGTCAAAAAGCAGGTCCTTCCAGCAAGAGGAGGTGTTCTCAGAGCGTGGAATTTGTTGAGCAAAAGAGTCACAAGCAGGAGTACTGGGAGGGAAGCAGGTACAGATCTTTCCCTCGTGAAAGAAACAGCCCTGAGAATGGCAGAAGAGCAGTCAAATATTCAAAGTACAGATCTGGCAGCGGAGGAAGATCAGAACAAGGTAGCAATAGGTACTACCGATCCAAAGGGGAAAGAAGTTGGAGCAGAGAAAGATACTATCGAGACGAAGCACGGAGATGGGAAAGATGTGGCTATTACAAGGATTACTATTCACCTCATGCGACAGGAGACAGTAGAGAGAGAAAGTTCTCTCACGGCGATTCAGCCTTTGACAGATTGACTGCAACTTACTACAGCAGGTCACATAAGCATTATCATTACAAAAGCGGATGGCCTCACGGTTCCCTCTTGAGAGAGGAAGATGTACGTCGCTTTAGCACACCCCGAGCAGACTTGCATCGTTGCTCGGTACCTCAGCAACATTCCAGAAGACATTCTCGTGAAAGACATGCGCTTCCACCTGTGTCAGCTCATTTGGAGAACTGTCGCCAGAAAAATGAAACAGAAGGAAACAGAAAAAGAAAATATACCCGTGCAGAAGGTAGTGAAAGTGAAATAGAAAGGAAAGACAGAAAGATAGAAAAGGAGCTTGTAGGTGGTGAAAAAAATGCAAAAATATCACAAGTTCTGGAAGAAAAAGAAGTCTAAGGATAAAGATGGAGAGAAGGATTCCAAGTAAGCAAGGATTCCAGCATACTCCGCATTTTTTATCCTAATTCTTTTCTGGGTGCTTCTCATGTCTTCCTTTTTTTTTTTTTTTTTTTTTTTTTTTTTTTTTTTTTTTTCTGGTAGTTTCTAAGTTATTTAGATAGCACCAGCTGGCTGGGGATCATGTTGTTAGGTTGATCAGTGAAGACAGGAAAGCTCTTGCTGAATTGTGTCAGAGCACTAGCTTTGGACCACATAGTTCGAATCACATCTGTACACCATTCCAGATTAGGTTAAAAGATTTTTTCTGCTTGCACATATTCCAGAGCTAGCCATTGTTAATGATCTGTGTACAAACCAGGACCTATGGTCCTTCAATCTGACGGCTTAAGTTTGCTGCATCTAAAGTAAGTTGCGTGTGCACAAAGCACCACAAAATAGCTGACATGCTGCAAATCATCACCTGTGGTAAAATAAATCAGGTTTCATATAGGCAACAAGTGCCACATCTTTTTTTCCCTTTTTATCTTGCATGTTTCTTTCAGACTTCATGATTTGTGTTTCTGTGCGCTCCGCTTTGACAATGCCAATCGCAAGCGTAAGAAAAAGAAGAAAAAGGAGAAGAAAAAGAAGAAAAAGGAGAAACACCAGGAAAGCAAAAGGCTCCTTGGAACACTTAGATCCTCGTTTCCAGAAGATAACGCGGGAGAAGAAGGAAGAATGCCATCCTCCAGATGGCTCTTCATGTCAGTAATGCAGAAGTGAGAGCAGTAAACAACCTTACAAGGAAGGGAAGACTTCCAGTGCAGGCGAAAGCAAGAAATACTGCTCCATCGCATCCAACGACTATACTAAAGGTAAGCGGCTGCAGCGTGTGTGAGGAATTCCTTTTATATTAATCTCGAGATTATTTCAAACAGTCTTGAAGTGCTTGATGACTTAACAGTCTGCAGATTTATTATCAAATCAAAAAAAAACCCGACTTGGTAGACTATTTTTTTCCCAGTTTTGAATGGCCACTAGGAAAGAAGGCCTGAAATAAAGAGGTTAAAGGCAAATGGTTTTCATTTGGTTTGATGATGAAGTGGCAAACAAGAGGAAGAGTTGCAAGCTCCCTTCTTAAATTCAGTCCAGCCAAGTAGGAAAAGTAAATGTGGACGGACAGCTGTATCTTGGCAAAGAAGATAGTAGGGAGCAAGGAGGTTCAGCAGTCAAGATGGAAGGTGATGCCATGAGGCTTAGAGGCTAGTAATGTTCTAATGAACATGGCCAAGTCTTGCGCTGGGCAGCCTGCTTGGGTCCAAAGCCGGCAGTCCTCCCCAAGATGTCGACGAGGGGCTGGTGAGCCGTTGGGACGGAACCCCCGTTGCCCGGGTTCCCCAAGCAACCGCCCCACTCTCCAGCCACCATGGCAGGTCCAGCAGCCGGCTCCCGCTCCTCCCGGGGCTGCGGCCCTGCTGGCGAGCCCAGCGCCCCAGAGCTCAGCCCAGCGGCCTTTTTCCCACAGAGGGTTTCCCCAGACGGCTTCCGCGGCTTGCGCAGACGCAAAACTCCCCCTTCGTCGTCCCAGCCGTGCCGCCAACGGTGGCTGCCTGGCTGCTGCCCTCCCTCCCCGGAGCGACGGCGCTGCCCTTGCAGCCCCCGCAGGTACCCACCCTCCCCTCCGTGCTGCCCCAGGCCACCGTCTGGCACGTGGTGCCGGGGGTCCAGGGGCAGGTGCTGCAGCTCCCCGCCGGGGTGCAGCTGCCACCTGGGGGGCACCTCCCAGCCCAGGGGCACCACCTGCAGCTTGGGCAGCTCCCCGCCGGGGGGCAGCTCCCTGCTGTGGGGCAGCTCCCCGCTGTGGGGCACCAGCTGCAGCTGGTGCAGCTCCCCGCTGTGGGGCAAAACCTGCAGCTGGTGCAGCTCCCCGCTGTGGAGCAAAACCTGCAGCTGGTGCAGCTCCCAACCATGGGGCACCAGCTGCAGCTGGTGCAGCTCCCCGCCGGGGGGCAGCTCCCCCACACCGCTCCTCCCTGTGCCCCCGTCCATCAGTGGGGACAGCCCATGGTGACGGGGACACTGGTACCCCACCATGCGCTGGGGCTGGGGCCCAGGGCCGTGCTCCATGGGGAGCTCCTGCACCCCGCAGGCACCTGCCTGTTGCAGGCCCCCGCCCAGCGCAACCCCCCGCCACCCCTCGTCCCGGGGCCTCCGCTGCGGGGGCAGGCGCTCCCCACGCCCCGCACCCTGAGCAGCAGCCGGGGGCAGCTGCCGGAGCCCTGCTTGCACGCCGTGGGGCTCAGTGAGGACCAGGGGCCCCCGCTGCCCGGCCCCACTGCCCCCAAGCCTGCCCAGGCTCCAAGGACCGCCAGCACCCAGACGGCGACGCCTGACGGTGAGTTTGGGGCTGGCCCAGCCGGCCGCTGGGCGCCCCACACCCAGGGGCCATGGGAAAGCTGACATCGCCCGTCTTGGGGGATTTTCTTGCTTCGTCCTCAGCGGCGACAGCCCCGCAGGTGCCTGAGGAGCCCCCGCAGCTGCCCGAGCTGGGCCCTGATGCCTTTGCCGAGGCCTTTCCAGAGCTGGCAGGGGACAGCCAGCAGCTGCAGCACATGCAGGACGAGCTCCTGGCCGACCTGGACATCCCCATCCCCGGCATGGAGGAGCTGCTCAGCTGGCTCGATGCCGTGGAGCCCCAGGACGCCTTCCCCGATTTGCCCAGCAGTCCTGCCCTCAGCCGCTTCCTCTCGCAGCTGCCCGACCTCTGCGAGGACATCGAGGAGCCGAGCACGCAGGGACTGGAAGCCACAGGAGCCCTCGGTGAGGTCCCCTCAACCCCTGGGCTGCGCCCCGAGAAGCTTGAGGGTGGGCTGTCGCTGCAGTCCCCCGTCGTGCCAGCAGTGAGCCCCCCGCTCAGCCCTGCAGCCAGTCCCCTGCCCAGTGCGCTTAGGAGCCCCCTACCCAGTCCACCCCTGAGTCCCCCCAGGAGCCTCCCTGACACCCAGCTCCTCAGTGCCCTTAGTAGACCCCTGCCCCAACCCCCCCAGCGTTCCCTCAAGACCCGCCCCAACCCCAAGGGCCGCAGTGCCCTTAGTAGACCCCAGCCCAAATCCCCCCCGAGTTCCCCCAAGAAACGCCCCAACCCCAAGGGCCGCACTGACCATAGGAGACCCCTGCCCAAACGCCCCCTGGGTCCCCTCAAGAGCCCCCCGCCTGCCCCTGCGTCCACCGGCACCAAGCGGGGGGCCAAGCGCCCTGCGCCCAGCAGCACCCCCGGGACAGCGCAGAGCTGCCAGCACAGGAGGCCGACGACAGAGAACCCCCCCGGCAAGGAGAGGAAGACGCTGCTGGGCCAGGCTGGCCAAGGCCGCAAGAGACCGTGCCAGGGGAAGACGGGTGGCAGCAGCACGGTGGCTGGCAGCAGCAGGGAAGCAGGCAGCAGCGGGCAGCAGCTGGCGATCAACAGCACCACGGCACCCAGCAAGAGAGCGCGAAGCCCGGGGGCTGCAGGGGGGCAAGGAGCAGCGGCGCCACCTCCCCGCAGAGCGCGGCTGCTGCCGGAGACTCCGAGTGGGGAGCCCCGTGCCGTGCGGCCCCAGGACAGGCTCTGTCCCCAGGCCAGCGGGGCCAGGACGCTGCAGCGCCAGCAGCCGGGGACAAAGACCCCCAGCGAGACTTTGCAGCCGCTGGGGGCCAGGGCCAAGGCGCTGGGGCCAGCGTGCCAGCTGGCCTGTGTGCAGCCGCAGCCCACCTCCAGCAGCCCCAGCAGCATGCCCAGCGCCCCGCCGACAGTGCCAGGCTCCAGCTACCCGTGACCGACCTCGGGCTTCTCCTCGACGGCCCCCGCAGCACCCAGGCAGGCACAGAGACCTCTGCAGGCACCTGCTCCAGCTTCAGCCACGCTCCTCAGCCCTTGCCCCTCTCGCCCTCTCCCCTCTCTCGTGCTGGAGCTAGGGGATGGGCTTGCCACTCACAGGGATGGCAACAGCGCCAATGGCAAATGCGCGCGCGCCTCACCCAGGAAGGTGGCAATGGCAAGCTGGGGAGATGCTGGCAGCAGCTGGGCTGGGAAAGCTTGGCCATGGCAACTGCTGCTTGGGACACCAAAGGGCTGAGAGACAAGACTTGCTTCTTCTTTCGGGGCATTGCTCTTCTTTCCTGCCTTCTGGATTAAATTCCTCTCCTTAGGTGGTCACTCAGCAAGGCCTCTGCCTGCAGAGCACTTCTTCTTGCACTGGCATGCCAAGGGGATAAGAACTGGGAGGTTTTGGGGACAGCAAATGATCAGTGGGATGGGAAGTGATGATGGGGATAGCAATTCATTGGAATGGGACAAATGGGTTTTATTTGTATTAAATTTAAATTTTTAAATTTTCATTTAATTTGTTGGTTTTCTTATTTATTTAATTAAATCCACTTTATTGACTGTGTTGTACAGTATGGCATTGTTTTATTATTATAAAATTATAAGTATTTAATAGCATTAAATATTTTTATATATTAATATCTTATAAACTGTAAGTATCATTATTTATTATTTTGTTGGTTTTTATTCCTTTTCTACCCTATTAAACTCTCTTTATCACAACGCACTGGTTTGGATTTTATTTTTCCTTCCGAGTCGTTCTGGATTCACTCCGGATGGGGGGACACTAGCGAACGCCTGTGTGCTTCAGATCCAAGGTCACCTTTGCCCTCATTCAAGATACATATTTGCATCTGTTGTTGTGAAACAAAATTAACAACAGGAACAATAAAGTTACCTACTTGCTAGCAGCAGCTCTACATTTGCTGGGGTCTGCTCTGTGCATTTTGAAGACCATTCCATGCTCTTCAGCCCCTTCAGGAGGAAATGTATGGTTCTAGGAAAATGCGTCTTGACCTGATGCAAAGCTGTGACGCAGCCTGCAGCTGCTGCAAGCCCTGGCATTTTACCTGCAGCCCCTCCAACAACTCTGATGTTCCCTGCATCGACTTCAACCACTGCGGCAGGACCTGAGGCCCCTCAAAGCCTTGTCACACACCCTGCGGCCCCTCCAGCCCCTGGCATGTTCCCTGCAGCCCCTCCAGCCCCTGGCATGTTCCCTGCAGCCCCTCCAAGCCTGGCACAGGCCCTACAGCTGGCTCCGGGGACAACCCCGTTGCTGTCTCAGGCACCAATACACACAAGGGGAAGGAATGCATGCAGAAGTCATCTCGTTTCAGAAGGGCAGAAAGTCCTCCCAAGAAGGGGAAGGAGCAAGAGGAAGGCGAGGCAGCCTACCCCAAGGTAGGGCCATCCCAGGGCACAGGAGGCTGTTGGAAAGGAGATTAGATAGAAAAGCAGCAGGAAGCAGGTGATCCCCATCCCTGGGCGAGCTGCGAGCCATGGGACAAGATTGCAGCTGTCCTCCAGGCGAGCACATTGTCAGCTGGCTGCTGCGCTGCTGGGATAGCAGCTGCGGGAGCCTGGCAGCAGAGGGCAGGGAAGCCAAGCAGCTGGGATCCTTCTCTGGGGAAGGGGGCACTGAGAAAGCGCTTGCAAACAGGGCACAAGCCCTCAGCCTCTGGAGGCGTGAAGGAAAGGGATCCCTTCTGGGAAGATGCTGTGGGCTTGCTGAGGCTCGAAGAACAGACGGTGCTGGCTGCTACCAGCGTGCTGCAGCAGCGGGAAGACAGAGCCGTGGTGGTTTTCCTCAGCTGGGCAGCTGAGCTCCAGCACAAGCGCTCTCTCCCTGCCCCTCCTCCAACGCCAAGGGGAGAAAAGAGGCTGGCAAGGGCTCAAGGGCTGCCAGAAGGACAGGGAGATCACTCCACAAGGAGCGTCACGGGCAAAGCAGGCTCAGCACAGCCTGTTCCAGTCCAGCCCGGGGCCTGCTCCTGCGGGGGCTCTCCACAGGCCGCGGCCTCCTCCAGGCCACAGCCACCTGCTCCACTGGGGGCTCCTCCACCCGCAGGGGGGCTGCAGCGTGAAGATCTGCTCCACGGGGGACCCATGGGCTGCAGGGGGACAGCCTGCTCCACCAGGGGCCTCTCCCTGCACAGGCCGCAGGGGAACTGCTGCTGGGAGCCTGGAGCACCTCCTGCCTCCTGCTGCACGGACCTTGGGGGCTGCACAGAGCTTTCTCACTCCTCCCTGAGCCACACGCTGCTGGGCAGCAGCTTTTGTTCCCTTTCTTAGATGGGCTCTCCCCCAGGCGCAAACATCATCCTTTTGCTCTGTGTTCTGGGCAGCAGCGGGTGGGTCCCTCTTGGAAGGAGCCTCCTGGAAGGGGCCCTGAGCTCCCATGGGGCAGCTGCTGCATTCTCCTCACAGAGGACACCCCTGCAGCCCCCCGCTCCCACAGCCTGGCCACGCAAACCCAAGCCAAGACGAGCGAGCCTCCCTGATTGCCAGCCAGCAGCTGGCTCAGCCTGGGACCCCAGGCCAGTGCCCACAAGACTCTCCTGGGCCTTGAAAAGCAAGCCTTGTGGGGACGGAGCACCCACAAAGAATGGACTCACACAACAGGACTCCTTGCCAACACTGCCTCACAGACACCTGGGCCTTGAGCGGGTAGCTCACCTTGAGCGAGCTCATTTCCTTCCCAGTAGCTGAAATGTGCCCTTTCGGGGGCATTTGGGGACTACAGCGTGCTGCTGAGAGGGATGTTGGAGCTCCTGCAGGGCAGTGCTTCCACTAAGGCAAGGCCTTTTCTGCATCTTCTACTGCCCTGCAAGCGAGGATGCTTGGGGCACACAAGAAGCTGGCAGGGGACACAGCTGCAGGGATTGCAGGGATTCCTAAAGTCATAGCCAAATACAAGAAAGACAGGAGGACGTGATCCTTTTGATAGAAAGGAGCTGGGTTTTGGGTCAAAATCCATCCCTTTTTCTATCCCGCAGACCCCCAAGGGCGTAGGACAGCAGCACTGCAGGGCAGCAAGAGATGCTGTGCATTTCTCTCGTCCCCTTGAGACAGCCACTGGGTGACGATGGTGCCAAGTGTCTGGAAAGAGACCTTGCTTTCTCAAGCCCAGGTGTCCAGCTGCACACCAAGGCAATCCCTGGCTTCCAGGCGCGGTTGCCAGGCCCAAGGCCGAGCTCCCCTGCGAACCCCCAGCCCAGCAGACCTTGCTCCTGGCATTGTGGAGCAGCCATTTCACGGCAGCCTTTTCTCCTGGCAGTCAGCTTAGCGCCGAAAGCTCTGTCACCGGGACACCCGAGAGGCGTGGCAGCTCAGCAGAGAGTCACTGTCAGCTTGGAGCTCACAAAGGTGGGTGGCCGCAAGTGCCCTGAGCGTCCAGCTCGCATTGAGGACTGGTGCTGGCACTCGAGGCGTGGAGGTCGGCATGGTGCAATGGGAGACGCCACTGTCCTGCTGGTGGGACAAGAGACACTGATGTGCTGCTGCTGCAGGAGGAGACTTGAAGGTGCTGCTGCTTAGAGGTGCTGAGGAGCGGGCAGCCTCCTTCGTGGTGGCTGAGCTGAGCATGCTCCTGTTCATTAGTACTCTCCCCTTCCTATGTTTTTCCTAAGGTGGAGAGAGAGAAACGCACAGATCTCTTTCTTTCCCGGTAAGAAATGGAAGAGCCTCGTATCTACATATTTGCCAGATTCATCCTAGCACCCTTGGGACTGGGGATCTGTGTTGATCTGTAATAAAGAGCAATCATCAGCACAGCAAATCCCCGTGACCTTGTGTCTATCAGCATCGTCCAAATCCCTCTCTAGAGCTGTAGGCTGGCCAAGCTGTGTGTTGGATGGTGAAGCTGGGAAACGCTTGGGATGGGGAAGGCTGAGTGGGCCGAGAAATCCTTGCTGGGATGGGAAGGTTTCCTTGGCGTGGAAAGGCATTGGGCTAGGAAATGAGAGAGGTGGGAAATGTTCCCGGGCTTTGAAAGCACTGGGAAGCAAAAGCATTGGGATGAGCAATCGCTCCTGGGATGGGAAAACATTGGGATGGGAAGTCTTGAAAGGGGTGGGTAACATTCGCTGAGGAAGGAAATACTTGGAAAAGTCATCCAAGAGAGGGAAATTCTTTGGGACGAGATCTCTTTGGATGAAGAAACGCTTCGTGTTGATGGGAAATCTTTTGTCTGGGAATCTGTTCTCATGTGAACTTGTCAGGATGGGAAATGACCATGAGGATGAAAGCTGGTCCTGGCATGGGAAATGCCAGGGAAAAGAGGCGGTGTGGAAGCGTGGTGGGCATGGCAAGTGCTGCGTGGGAGGGCAAGCCTGCTGGGGATGGCCAAGTCTTGCGCTGGGCAGCCTGCTTGGGTCCAAAGCCGGCAGTCCTCCCCAAGATGTCGGCGAGGGGCTGGTGAGCCGTTGGGACGGAACCCCCGTTGCCCGGGTTCCCCAAGCAACCGCCCCACTCTCCAGCCACCATGGCAGGTCCAGCAGCCGGCTCCCGCTCCTCCCGGGGCTGCGGCCCTGCTGGCGAGCCCAGCGCCCCAGAGCTCAGCCCAGCGGCCTTTTTCCCACAGAGGGTTTCCCCAGACGGCTTCCGCGGCTTGCGCAGACGCAAAACTCCCCCTTCGTCGTCCCAGCCGTGCCGCCAACGGTGGCTGCCTGGCTGCTGCCCTCCCTCCCCGGAGCGACGGCGCTGCCCTTGCAGCCCCCGCAGGTACCCACCCTCCCCTCCGCGCTGCCCCAGGCCACCGTCTGGCACGTGGTGCCGGGGGTCCAGGGGCAGGTGCTGCAGCTCCCCGCCGGGGTGCAGCTGCCACCTGGGGGGCACCTCCCAGCCCAGGGGCACCACCTGCAGCTTGGGCAGCTCCCCGCCGGGGGGCAGCTCCCTGCTGTGGGGCAGCTCCCCCACACCGCTCCTCCCTGTGCCCCCAGTGTCTCCCAGTGGGGACAGCCCCTGCTGACGGAGACGCTGGTGCCCCAGGATCCCCTCTGCTTGGGGCCCAGGGCCGTGCTCCAAGGGGAGCTCCTGCACCCCGCAGGCACCTGCCTGCTGCAGGCTCCTGCCCACCCCGGCCCCCCCCCACTCCTCGTGCCGGGGCCTCCGCTGTGGGCGCAGGCACTCCCCGCGCCCCGCACCCTGAGCAGCAGCCGGGGGCAGCTGCCGGAGCCCTGCTTGCACGCCGTGGGGCTCAGCGAGGACCAGGGGCCCCCGCTGCTTGGCCCCACTGCCCCCGAGTCTGCCCAGGCTCCAAGGACCGCCAGCACCCAGACGGCGACGCCCGATGGTGAGTTTGGGGCTGGCCCAGCCGGCCGCTGGGCGCCCCACACCCAGGAGCCATGGCAAAGCTGGCATCGGGGGATGCCTGGGGGATTGCATTGGCTTGCTTTTTCCTCAGCGGCGTCACTTGCAGAGGTGCCTGAGGAGCCCCTGGAGCTGCTGGAGCTGGGACCCGATGCCTTCACTGAGGCCTTTCCCCAGCTGGCAGGGGACAGCCAGCAGCTGCAGCACGTGCAGGACCAGCTCCCGGCCAATCTGGACAGCTCCGGCTTGGAGGCGCAGCTCAGCTGCCTGGATGCCGTGGAGCCCCAGGACGCCTTCCCCGATTTGCCCAGCAGTCCTGCCCTCAGCCGCTTCCTCTCGCAGCTGCCCGACCTCTGCGAGGACATCGAGGAGCCGAGCACACAGGGACTGGCAGCCACCAGAGCGCTGGGTGAGGTCCCCTCAACCCCTGGGCTGCGCCCCGACAAGGTGCAGGCTGGGCGGGCGCTGCAGCCCCCTGCAGCTGCTGTGCCGCCACTCAGCTCCCCCCTCAAGCCTGCAGCCCGGCCCCAGCTCAGGAGAGCCCTGCCCAAAAGGCCCCCCCAGCAGGAATTCATCCCTGCCCGCAGGAGAACCCTGCCCCAGCCTCCCTCGGCTCCCGTCCAGAGCCCCCCCGACCCTGACTTCCTCACTGCCCTCAGGAGAGCCTTGCCCAAGCCTCGCCTGAGTCCCCTCCAGAGCCCCCCCGACCCTGCCCGCAGGAGACCCCTGCCCAAGGCTCCCTCGGCTCCTGTCCAGAGCCCCCCTGACCCTGACTTCCTCACTGCCCTGAGGAGAGCCCTGCCCAAGCCTCACCCGAGTCCCCTCCAGAGCCCCCCCGACCCTGCCCGCAGGAGACCCCTGCCCAAGCCTCTCCCCAAAAGGCCCCCCCAGCAGGAATTCATCCCTGCCCGCAAGAGAACCCTGCCCCAGCCTCCCTTGGCTCCCCTCAAGAGGCCTCAACTTCTCCCAGCCCTGAGGAGAGCCCTGCCCAGTCCCCCTCGCAGTCCCCTCCAGAGCCCCCCGCCTGCCCCTGCGCCCACCGGCACCAAGTGGGGGGCCAAGCGCCCCGCGCCCACCAGCACCCCCAGCACAGCGCAGAGCTCCCAGCACAGGAGGCCCACGACGGACAAGACCCCCGGCAAGGAGAAGACGCTGCTGCTGGGCCAGGCTGGCCAAGGCCCCAAGACGCTGCGCCAGGGCAAGACGGCTGGCCACAGCGCGCTGCCTGGCAGCAGCAGCCAAGCGGGCAGCGGCAGGCAGCAGCCAGCGAGCGACAGCACCAGGGCGCCCAGCAAGAGAGCGCGAAGCCCGGGGGCTGCTGGGGGGCAAGAAGCAGCGGCGCCGCCTCTCTGCAGAGCGCGGCTGCTGCCGGAGCCCCTCCCCATGAAGCCCCGTGCCCATGCCCGTGCCCGTGCCCGTGCCCGTGCCCGTGCCGTGCGGCCCCAGGACAGGCTCCGGCCCCAAGCCAGCGGGGCCAAGACGCTGCAGCGCCAGCAGCCGGGGACAAAGACCCCCAGCGAGACTTTGCAGCCGCTGGGGGCCAGGGCCAAGGCGCTGGGGCCAGTGCGCCAGCCGCCCTGTGTGCAGCCGCAGCCCACCTCCAGCGGCATGCCCAGGGCCCGGCCGACGCTGCCAGGCTCCAGCGCTGTGCCCGCTGCCCCCCGGCCCCCAGCTGGCCACAAGGCCCAGGCGCTGCTGGCACCACCAGGCAGCACAGGAGCACAGAGAGCTCCCCCAGAGCAGGCGCCCAGAGTGTGGGGCCTGCCAGCCGCAGGGGGCCAAGCGCAGCGTCCGGCTCTGCCCACGCAGCCGCGCACGCTGCAGCGTCCGGCGCAGCCCCGCGTGGACTACGTGCCCTGCGTGGGGCCCTGGGCGGGCCGCGACGCAGCGCCCACGCCGCTGGAGGAGCAGGAGGAGTCGGTGCCCATCACGCCGCAGCAGCGTCCCGAGCGGGAGCGCCTGAAGAAGCTGGCCCAGGAGGAGCGGCAGCGGGCGGCCCACCAGACCAAGATCGGCCCCGTGCAATTCTTCGTGCAGCGGCAGAAGGACCACGCCATAGCCTACTATTACAGCCACCCGTGACCGACCTCGGGCTTCTCCTCGACGGCCCCCGCAGCACCCAGGCAGGCACAGAGACCTCTGCAGGCACCTGCTCCAGCTTCAGCCACGCTCCTCAGCCCTTGCCCCTCTCGCTTGCCCTCTCCCCTCTCTCGTGCTGGAGCTAGGGGATGGGCTTGCCACTCACAGGGATGGCAACAGCGCCAATGGCAAATGCGCGCACGCCTCACCCAGGAAGGTGGCAATGGCAAGCTGGGGAGATGCTGGCAGCAGCTGGGCTGGGAAAGCTTGGCCATGGCAACTGCTGCTTGGGACACCAAAGGGCTGAGAGACAAGACTTGCTTCTTCTTTCGGGGCATTGCTCTTCTTTCCTGCCTTCTGGATTAAATTCCTCTCCTTAGGTGGTCACTCAGCAAGGCCTCTGCCTGCAGAGCACTTCTTCTTGCACTGGCATGCCAAGGGGATAAGAACTGGGAGGTCTTTGGGATAGCAAATGATCAGTGGGATGGGAAGTGATGATGGGGATAGCAATTCATTGGAATGGGACAAATGGGTTTTATTTGTATTAAATTTAAATTTTTAAATTTTCATTTAATTTATTGGTTTTCTTATTTATTTAATTAAATCCACTTTATTGACTGTGTTGTACAGTACGGCATTGTTTTATTATTATAAAATTATAAGTATTTAATAGCATTAAATATTTTTATATATTAATATCTTATAAACTGTAAGTATCATTATTTATTATTTTGTTGGTTTTTATTCCTTTTCTACCCTATTAAACTCTCTTTATCACAACGCACTGGTTTGGATTTTATTTTTCCTTCCGAGTCGTTCTGGATTCACTCCGGATGGGGGGACACTAGCGAACGCCTGTGTGCTTCAGATCCAAGGTCACCTTTGCCCTCATTCAAGATACATATTTGCATCTGTTGTTGTGAAACAAAATTAACAACAGGAACAATAAAGTTACCTACTTGCTAGCAGCAGCTCTACATTTGCTGGGGTCTGCTCTGTGCATTTTGAAGACCATTCCATGCTCTTCAGCCCCTTCAGGAGGAAATGTATGGTTCTAGGAAAATGCGTCTTGACCTGATGCAAAGCTGTGACGCAGCCTGCAGCTGCTGCAAGCCCTGGCATTTTACCTGCAGCCCCTCCAACAACTCTGATGTTCCCTGCATCGACTTCAACCACTGCGGCAGGACCTGAGGCCCCTCAAAGCCTTGTCACACACCCTGCGGCCCCTCGAACCCCTGGCATGTTCCCTGCAGCCCCTCCAGCCCCTGGCATGTTCCCTGCAGCCCCTCCAAGCCTGGCACAGGCCCTACAGCTGGCTCCGGGGACGACCCCGTTGCTGTCTCAGGCACCAATACACACAAGGGGAAGGAATGCATGCAGAAATCATCTCGTTTCAGAAGGGCAGAAAGTCCTCCCAAGAAGGGGAAGGAGCAAGAGGAAGGCGAGGCAGCCTACCCCAAGGTAGGGCCATCCCAGGGCACAGGAGGCTGTTGGAAAGGAGATTAGATAGAAAAGCAGCTGGAAGCAGGTGATCCCCATCCCTGGGCGAGCTGCGAGCCATGGGACAAGATTGCAGCTGTCCTCCAGGCGAGCACATTGTCAGCTGGCTGCTGCGCTGCTGGGATAGCAGCTGCGGGAACCTGGCAGCAGAGGCCAGGGAAGCCAAGCAGCTGGGATCCTTCTCTGGGGAAGGGGACACTGAGAAAGCGCTTGCAAACAGGGCACAAGCCCTCAGCCTCTGGAGGCGGTGCCTGTTAGGCGTGAAGGAAAGGGATCCCTTCTGGGAAGATGTTGTGGGCTTGCTGAGGCTCGAAGAACAGACGGTGCTGGCTGCTACCAGCGTGCTGCAGCAGCGGCAAGACAGAGCCGTGGTGGTTTTCCTCAGCCGGCCAGCTGAGCTCCAGCACAAGCGCTCTCTCCCTGCCCCTCCTCCAACGCCAAGGGGAGAAAAGAGGCTGGCAAGGGCTCAAGGGCTGCCAGAAGGACAGGGAGATCACTCCACAAGGAGCGTCACGGGCAAAGCAGGCTCAGCACAGCCTGTTCCAGTCCAGCCCGGGGCCTGCTCCTGCGGGGGCTCTCCCCTGCCGCGGCCTCCTCCAGGCCACAGCCACCTGCTCCACCGGGGGCTCCTCCAGCCACAGGGGGGCTGCAGCGTGGAGATCTGCTCCACGGGGGACCCATGGGCTGCAGGGGGACAGCCTGCTCCACCAGGGGCCTCTCCCTGCACAGGCCGCAGGGGAACTGCTGCTGTGAGCCTGGAGCACCTCCTGCCTCCTGCTGCATGGACCTTGGGGGCTGCACAGAGCTTTCTCACTCCTCCCTGAGCCACACGCTGCTGGGCAGCAGCTTTTGTTCCCTTTCTTAGATGGGCTCTCCCCCAGGCGCAAACATCATCCTTTTGCTCTGCATTCTGGGCAGCAGCGGGTGGGTCCCTCCTGGAAGGAGCCTCCTGGCAGCGGCCCTGAGCTCCCATGGGGCAGCTGCTGCATTCTCCTCACAGAGGACACCCCTGCAGCCCCCCGCTCCCACAGCCTGGCCATGCAAACCCAAGCCAAGACACCGAGCGAGCCTCCCTGATTGCCAGCCAGCAGCTGGCTCAGCCTGAGACCCCAGGCCAGTGCCCACAAGACTCTCCTGGGCCTTGAAAAGCAAGCCTTGTGGGGACGGAGCACCCACAAAGAACAGACTCACACAACAGGACTCCTTGCCAACACCGCCTCACAGACACCTGGGCCTTGAGCGGGTAGCTCACCTTGAGCGAGCTCGTTTCCTTCCCAGTAGCTGAAATGTGCCATTTCGGGGGCATTTGGGGGCTACAGCGTGCTGCTGAGAGGGTTGTTGGAGCTCCTGCAGGGCAGTGCTTCCACTAAGGCAAGGCCTTTTCTGCATCTTCTACTGCCCTGCAAGCGAGGATGCTTGGGGCACACAAGAAGCTGGCAGGGGACACAGCTGCAGGGATTGCAGGGATTCCTAAAGTCATAGCCAAATACAAGAAAGACAGGAGGACGTGATGCTTCCGAGAGAAAGGAGCTCGCTTTGGGGTCAAAATCCATCCCTTTTTCAGGAAAGCAAGAGATGCTGTGCATTTCTCTCGTCCCCCTCAGACAGCCACTGGGTGACGATGGTGCCAAGTGTCTGGAAAGAGACCTTGCTTTCTCAGGCCCAGGTGTCCAGCTGCACACCAAGGCCGTCCCTGGCTTCCAGGCGCAGTTGCCAGGCCCAAGGCTGAGCTCCCCTGCGAACCCCCAGCCCAGCAGACCTTGCTCCTGGCATTGTGGAGCAGCCATTTCACGGCAGCCTTTTCTCCTGGCAGTCAGCTTAGCGCCGAAAGCTCTGTCACCGGGACGCCTGAGAGCTGTGGCAGCTCAGCAGAGAGTCACTGTCAGCCTTGGAGCTCACAAAGGTGGGTGGCCACAAATGCCCTGAGTGTCCAGCTAGCATTGAGGACTGCTGTGGCACTCAAATTGTCACCTGTTTGCTGCGATGCTGGGATACCTGCTCTGGTAGCCTGGCATCAGAGGCCAGGGAAGCCAAGCAGCTGGGATCCTTCTCTGAGGCAGGGGACACTGAGAGTGGAAATGGAAATGGGGCACAAGCCCTCCGCCTCTCAAAGGAACCCCTCAGATGTTTAGGTATAGTAAACTTATGTATATCTGTGTGACTCTAGACCACAACATGTTAGTGTTCTGGTTTGTCCACTGCTTTGTTGTGGGGGCTTTGAGTTGGCCTCTACTCTTTAGGTGAATGCTGACTTCATATCTATGGTGCACTTTATTCTTAAAATGGGAAGTTTCTACCAATTTCCTGTCCAAAGTTCCTCATAAGCCAACTGCAATCATCATTTCAGATGTATCTCCCAACTTACACATTTCCTAATTCTCCTTGATATTTACTCAAGAAATGCATTTTCACAGAGACATCATATTTTTCTCTCAACTCGCATCTGGCTGAGCAGAATGATGTCCTTTAATTCCCTTCCACACAATAGGCAACTTGTTCCTTCTGTCTTCTGAACACTTCCTCCTAAGTTCAATGTGAATACAAGTGGCAGAATTTTGCCTCATGTCTTAAATGTGTGGCAGGGCTGCCCTGTCAGGTGTATTTATACTGGAGAAAAAAAAAAAAAAAAAGAATAGCCATACACACCATATAACCACTTAACTTTTTCAGTTCTTCTGTTAACAGTGCATGAACATGGGGTTTTGTTGTTTTATTGTTTGTTTTAAACTCCTGACTGCCATATAGCAAACATGACAAAAAAAAAAAAAAAAAAAAGAAAAAAAAAAAAAACCACCCTTGGTTGAGAATCTCTTAGCATGGCTCTGCTTTGTATTATCAAATGTCACTTCACCTGAACCATTTCAATCACAAGGGATATCCTTCTGTCAGGCTCGGTAGTACTTCCCAACTTTATGTCACCTGGAAATCTCAAAGCTCATATGTAATTTTTAGTCTTCGGCCACCATGTCCATACTGAACATACCTAAATTTGAAGTCATCTCTGCTCTGAATAGGAGGTTGGGTTTTCAGAGGTCCCTTCCAGCCTACATTTCTCCATGAGTCTTTGCCTCCTTAGCAGCTGCAGTTTCAGAACTGTCTCTGAGAATCACTACAGGGAACCTCTCCTTTGCTGGTAATTCCCTCTTCGAACAGTGTGAACAATTGCAAACTCCCTTGATTCACTTGCAGCCCCAAAGCCCAAATCCATAGATAATGTATCAGAAGCTCACAGAAAGTGAAATAGATGTAGTTCATCCCCTGTGTAGGGGAGCACTGGTCCTACAAAGGCAAGCTACTAAATTCTCTGGAAACAAATTAGCTTTAATAAATTATCTTGTAAATTCCACATTACCCGCTACTTTCCTAGTCTTATCTCTTCTTGCTACAAAACTTTGCTCAGCGTTGATGTCAAACTAACAGGCCTGCACTTGTCTGGATCACTCTTTACATTCTCCTGGACAGAAGTATATTTGTTACTCTCCCATTCTGGGGACTATCCCTGATTTGCACAGTTGTGATGTATTTTTCCTACATGACTTGTTGTTCTGTGTGCCAATGCTGTTAATAGGCTAGGTAGATATCAGCTTGCCATTTTTCACTTGAATCACTGTAGATTTTTATTTCACCTCAGATGATGTTGTGCCTAGTGCCCTACCCTCATTTGCAATGGGAATCCTGTCACTGCCCTTAATATCACATTGTTGTTGCTGTTAGATGCAGGAAATAAGATTTGCAGCATTTGAGACATCATTAACTTTTGATCTATTTTTGCCTCGAGTATGCAACTGTCCTAATTTGTTCTCTTTGTTCCCCCTGGTTTCTGTGGCTTAAGTATCATTTACTATTATTGTTTAATTTCCTACGTGAAGGAGGTTTTGGGTCATTCGTACTTTATTTTTGCAGTTTTTAACCTCTGAAATGTACCTTTTCTCATTGCTTTTTTCCCATCTGAATTTTGAATTTTAACTCTGCCTTCTCTGCACTCCAGTCCCAGAGATGCTTAGTCAGACTCAATGATTCATTTCCTTAGATTTCAAAGTTTGCATTTCTAAGCCTCAAAACCTTCGTTCTAAGCCTGGTGTTGTCTGTCTTGAAATGTAAAATGAGAAAAGTCAGCTCATGATCAGACTTTATTCAAATCTTACTACATTTAAACCCGTACAGGAGCCAAGTCTAAAATGGTCTTATATTTTTTCACTTTTGTGAAGAAATCCATCACATAGTATATCTGTATGAGAATAAGTGGTAATCATCTTTCAGTCTTTTGCTGGGAAGTTGAAGTCTCCCGTAATTCCCATTATTGTTTATGTGTCTGATAACTGTAGACTGGAGCTAAGAGCAAAGAGCAGGCTAGCAAGGCTGTCTTTCTTTAGCAGCGATTTGCACAAAACCACTCTATTGCTGACCCATAACATTTCCCTAACCTCTGCTTCTTGCTAACACAAAGCACCATCTTATTCCATCCATCTGCCCTGGTTTCCAGACTTCCTGAGGTTTATCAGTACTTGTATGGCATTCATGCCTTTATTTCACCCTTCCTGTGTTGACACTTGTCTTAAGAGTTTTAGATCCTGAACATGATCATCTCAAAGTTTGCCTGACAGTTTGGTCTTCCTCACATTGTCGTAGAGTATCAGGTCTCTACCACTTGAAATAGATTGTATTGGATTAGATTATTGGCACTGTCTCTTGTGCTGCTAGTCCATTATCTTCGCGGTCCATACAACTGGCCATCAGCGGACATGAAGTGGCCTTATCCTGCCCATTTACCTGTCTGGAAATCAGCCACTCCCTCTGCCTAGAACAGGGAATGGATTTTCCTCAGCTTTCTTCAAAAGCTCTGAAGTTTTCTGTGACCTTTCCACTTTTATGGTATGATAAGCTTTTGCTTCCACTGAAGGGTAGAAGTCATTACGAATAGTGCCAACAAAACAGAAACATAACAATGAAAATGATATTTGAATTCAGAATAGGTATTTAAAAAGTTCACCTTCTCCAGCACAAATGGGGAAAGTAAAATAAATAAATAAATAAATAGAGCAGTCCTAAATCATCAAAACTGGCCAAAGAATTAGAAGAAGCACTATTTTTCCAAGGCTGCAATGTTTTCCATTCATCTCACTGGGCCAGCAGAGCACTAGAGAGCTGGATGCACTGAAGTCCTGGCTCATACCCTAAATGACCTGCAGGAAGATCTTCTTATCTCTGTCCCCCCGTTTCTCCTTTCAATCTCTGTTTTGTCTGTTTGTATCACTAGCTATCAAAGCGCTACTGAGATATGCACGTGCAGCACCCAGCACAACCTTGTTTCAGGCTCCAGTGGGACCTTTAGGCATTACCATCCTATAAACAAGTCACAGTGATAGTGAGTGTAATTACAGTCGTCAAACTATTCCAGCTCCACATCATTAGCCATGCCCTGAGCTAAATAACATTTTAATCAGTTTGATATGTCACCTGTGGCTTTCTTCACTGTCACTTGCAATCCAGCAAACTCCTTCCTTCATGTTTCTAGATTAGACAGAGGGTTCTTAACTGCAGACATCCACTTCCCTGTTCAGGAAGCAGTGAGACCTTTCATCTTCACCCAGAATTAAGATGATATCCAAGCATCATGAGACACAGCGCGTATGTCTCCTAGGCCCATCCCATAAGAGCAGGACATTTACCTCACATGAGAAGAAGACTTAATGCAGAGGCAAAGCAAGATACTCGGTGTCAAAGCCATGTCTGGATGATCATTAAAGACAGATCAAAATTACCCAGTACAGGAGGAAAATCTATCATTTGAAGAAGATTATGGTCTCTGATTATTAGTTTCAAAATTAGTTTTTTTCTTTGGATTTCCTCTGAACTTAAACTTAGTTTGGAATGCCTTTGGTTTTGAATAGTTCTGAAATTGTATTACTTCTCCTAAGTAAGTTGATAGTCTGTTCTATTTACGTGAAATTCAAATAATATTGTGAAGGATCTGCCATCACTCAGCCAGGCTGAGAGCCTTCCTGTACTTAAAGGCAACCTATAGGAAAGCTGGGGAGGGGGTCTTTATCAGGGCCTGGAGTGACAGGACATGGAGTAATAGCTTTACACTGAAAAGTTAGATTTCTAATATATGTTAGGAAGAAATTCTTTACTGATAGTACTTCACATCCAGCCACTCCAGCCCCTGGCATGTTCCCTGCAGCCCCTCCAAGCCTGGCACAGGCCCTACAGCTGGCCCCGGGGACGACCCCGTTGCTGTCTCAGGCACCAATACACACAAGGGGAAGGAATGCATGCAGAAGTCATCTCATTTCGGAAGGGCAGAAAGTCCTCCCAAGAAGGGGAAGGAGCAAGAGGAAGGCGAGGCAGCCTACCCCAAGGTAGGGCCATCCCAGGGCACAGGAGGCTGTTGGAAAGGAGAGCAGAGAGAAAAGCAGCAGGAAGCAGGTGATCCCCATCCCTGGGCGAGCTGCGAGCCATGGGACAAGATTGCAGCTGTCCTCCAGGCGAGCACATTGTCAGCTGGCTGCTGCACTGCTGGGATAGCAGCTGTGGGAGCCTGGCAGCAGAGGCCAGGGAAGCCAAGCAGCTGGGATCCTTCTCTGGGGAAGGGGGCACTGAGAAAGCGCTTGCAAACGGGGCACAAGCCCTCAGCCTCTGGAGGCGGCGCCTGTCAGGCGTGAAGGAAAGGGATCCCTTCTGGGAAGATGCTGTGGGCTTGCTGAGGCTCGAAGAACAGACGGTGCTGGCTGCTACCAGCGTGCTGCAGCAGCGGCAAGACAGAGCCGTGGTGGTTTTCCTCAGCCGGCCAGCTGAGCTCCAGCACAAGCGCTCTCTCCCTGCCCCTCCTCCAACGCCAAGGGGAGAAAAGAGGCTGGCAAGGGCTCAAGGGCTGCCAGAAGGACAGGGAGATCACTCCACAAGGAGCGTCACGGGCAAAGCAGGCTCAGCACAGCCTGTTCCAGTCCAGCCTGGGGCCTGCTCCTGAGGGGGCTCTCCACAGGCCGCGGCCTCCTCCAGGCCACAGCCACCTGCTCCACCGGGGGCTCCTCCACCCGCAGGGGGGCTGCAGCGTGAAGATCTGCTCCACGGGGGACCCATGGGCTGCAGGGGGACAGCCTGCTCCACCAGGGGCCTCTCCCTGCACAGGCCGCAGGGGAACTGCTGCTGGGAGCCTGGAGCACCTCCTGCCTCCTGCTGCACGGACCTTGGGGGCTGCACAGAGCTTTCTCACTCCTCCCTGAGCCAGACGCTGCTGGGCAGCAGCTTTTGTTCCCTTTCTTAGATGGGTTCTCCCCCAGGCGCAAACATCATCCTTTTGCTCTGCGTTCTAGGCAGCAGCTGGTGGGTCCCTCCTGGAAGGAGCCTCCCGGAAGCGGCCCTGAGCTCCCATGGGGCAGCTGCTGCATTCTCCTCACAGAGGACACCCCTGCAGCCCCCCGCTCCCACAGCCTGGCCACGCAAACCCAAGCCAAGACACCGAGCGAGCCTCCCTGATTGCCAGCCAGCAGCTGGCTCAGCCTGGGACCCCAGGCCAGTGCCCACAAGACTCTCCTGGGCCTTGAAAAGCAAGCCTTGTGGGGACGGAGCACCCACAAAGAACGGACTCACACAACAGGACTCCTTGCCAACACCGCCTCACAGACACCTGGGCCTTGAGCAGGTAGCTCACCTTGAGCGAGCTCATTTCCTTCCCAGTAGCTGAAATGTGCCCTTTCGGGGGCATTTGGGGGCTACAGTGTGCTGCTGAGAGGGATGTTGGAGCTCCTGCAGGGCAGTGCTTCCACTAAGGTAAGGCCTTTTCTGCATCTTCTACTGCCCTGCAAGCGAGGATGCTTGGGGCACACAAGACCTTGGGGGCTGCACAGAGCTTTCTCACTCCTCCCTGAGCCAGACGCTGCTGGGCAGCAGCTTTTGTTCCCTTTCTTAGATGCAAGATCTTCTTAAATTCAGTCCAGCCTAGTAGGAAAAGTAAATGTGGACAGCTGTATCTTGGCAAAGATAGTAGGGATCAAGGAGGTTCAGCAGTCAAGATGGAAGGTGATGCCATGAGGCTTACAGGCTAGTAATGTTCTAGTGAAACCCAGCCTGAAGAAGAAGAAACCTGCCTGACTACTTGATGTGAATAACAGACTCTGTTCAGCTCTTTCCTAACATAGAAACGGTGCTGACTGCTTCTTCAGAGTAACAGAAGTTCGTGATACTACTGAAATAGTTGCGGTTCAGATGTAGATCTGATTTCTCCTAAGCACACTGAATTCACAACTGTTGATCCTCCAGAGGAGGCTTTGCAATTGAACACCTGGAGAATAGGTAAATTTCCCGCTGTTGTTCTCCTCTCCTCTTGTTTTGTTTTGTTTTGTTTTGTTCCTAGTAGCATAGGCTTAAGACTCTGAAGAAACAGGCTGCTTTTTTTCATTTCCAGCACTGGCTGTTCCTCCTGAGCCCCGCCTTCTATTTTTGCAGTCATAGGATATGTGAATGTAAATTCGTGGAGAGAAGTAGAAAACTCTTTCAACTGGTGTTTTTTCGGCTATGTGGGGAGAACAAATCGAGTGGCTTTGAATATTCTGGCTCTTATTCAGAGCAGCATGTGGAGGGAGACAGATGCGTTTGCTTTTTTAGTGCAATGGCTTCAGAAGCAAGAGGGGAAAAAGCACTTTCTCTGGGAGCTGAAGAAGGTGTCCTAATCACAGGAGAGGTTTCTAAATGGCATATCTTTGCGAGGGTTCCTGTAGTCCGGAGGTTTTTGTTTGTTTGTTTGACGTTGGAAGGTTTTACTCTTAATATTCACGTCCTTCAGCAGAAGTGAGAAATGTGATTTTATTTTGTGCAGTGTCGTGGACCCTCCGAAATCTCCTGGGAACGATGAATACCTCGCATAGTACCAATGTGATGACGGTGGAGACAAGGAGAAAGCAAGAAGATCAAAAGAACGTGACCTCATTTCAAAAGAAACCGTTTTGTACGGCAAAGAGTCTTGTGAGCCTGGTGAGAAATTGCAGCATACTTCCTCTCTCGAGTCTGACACTGAATGTAGCTCTAAAAACCTTTCCTCCTCAGCTGTTACAGAGAGATGCCAAGATACAGAGGACAAGACTAAAACCACTGAGAAAGAGCATTACCAAAGCAAGAGGGAGCATGCTCCTAGTGAAGAGAAGGAGAGTCAAAAAGCAGGTCCTTCCAGCAAGAGAAGGATAAAGTGGAATACAAAGAATACAAACTTGAGCTCCTGATTGGCTTCATGCTGAACTCTGTGCTGTTCTTGTCCTAATCTTGGTCTCTCCATAGATAATATGGTTTAAATCCAAATAGAATCGTGCGATGAGGAAGATCTCACTGCAACAAATTCAACATCTAAAATCAAAGTTGACATTTTCCGTGATTTTCTTCCTGAGCAGAAGTGTGCGGTACTCCTTTTATATTAACGTAGAGATTATTTCAAACAGTCTTGAAGTGCTTGATGACTTAACAGTCTGCAGATTTATTATCAAATCAAAAAAACCCCAACTTGGTAGACTATTTTTTTCTCAGTTTTGAATGACCACTAGGAAGAAGGTTATTCCGGCATCAAGAAAGTCATGTGGAATGTAACAAAATGCACTGAACCAGTAAGTAAAACTTATATTTTTCTATTAGTTCCATTGTTTCAACTCTTCTGACCCTTCTGGACGGCATAGATAACAGAGGGGAGATCGTGGTAATCGGAGCTACTAACAGACTGGATTCTATAGATCCTGCTTTACGAAGACCAGGACGCTTTGGCAGACACTTCCTCTTCAACTTGCCAGATAAAGAGGTGAGAACTTAAATTCAACGTTAGTGCTACCATGGCAAAGTCCAACTTTATAGGAAAAAAAAAAAATGACAACTTGAACAAAAGAGTGATACGTGGAGACACTGCGTTGTTCCATGGAGGACAAATCTGGTACTGGATATATATGGTCAGGATGATACCACCAAGTAGTTAGTTCTATAATCAAACCTTTCATTCCCAAAGTTGTACCTGTTTGCTTAATTATTTAGTCCACTTGGGTGTTTTCATCATGAAGTTGTGTTTTTGGTCTCAATCCTTCGCTTATGAATGAATAGGGGACGTGTTTGCATTTGATTGTGCCCCTGCTCAGTGGTAGTAGTTTGAGTCATAATTCTTTTCTTCTTTATAGTAATTGTAGCAATTGGAAGCATTGTGCCAGAAGTGCTTTCTGTGAATTTACTGACTGGAAAGCAAATGTGATGAAGTAATGAGACTGTCCCAATGAAAGCTTGCTAAGTTTTAGAGAAGTTTTTTGGACAGCAAAGAAATGTTTCTGGATAAATTTTTCATTACAGTATTTTCCTCTGGGTCCTTAGGTCTCGTAGTTTGGAAACTTGTTATTGAAGCTATAAATGCCTTTTCTTTCACTGTAGGTTCCTAGAAAAAGTTCAGTATAACAAATAAGAACTATTCAATTTCCTGGTTGACAATGCAGAGTGTATATTAAATAACTGTAAAATACTTGAAAGTTGAGCAAGTAAGAAAAGTGTATTATTAGATGAGGGGTTTTGAGGGAGGACTGTTTTGTTTTTTGTTGTTTGTTTGTTTGCCTTTTGGTTTGTTTGTTTCTTGTTGGTATTTTTAAGGAAAACTTGGGACAAGCTAAAATGCAATGATTTTGCTTCCAGGCTAGAAAAGAAATTGTCAAGATTCATACTCGTGACTGGACCCCTCAGCCACCGGACATGTTGCTTGATGAACTAGCTGAGAAATGCATTGGTAAGACTGAAACCAAAACAGATTCTTGCTTGTGACCAAGTTGTAAAGAACCTTAGCTTGTACCAGGCAGTACCCATGCTCTTGTGCCTTGTTGCACAACTAGTCAACGAGGCAGCTGGCACGCCTTCATAGCAATCAGAGTGAGATGCTTTCATCTATTTACTCTTTGTTGTCCTTCCTCTTGTTGTCTGAGAACATTAAATGGTTCTGGGGCATCTTCCTCAAGAGTATAGTTTTTGATGAGGAGTCTGCTTCAGCTGCATAAGTGCAGGATATCAGGCAGTGAGCAACATGAAACATCCCTGCAGAGCGGTAGCACTTTGAATTCCCTGTTATGCTGTTTGGTTTTGGCATTACAAATTCTTTAAATGTTGCATGTTGTAAACCTGGGCCTTGACTGATGTAACGTTTGATTTTTGTTTGTTAGGATACTGTGGTGCAGATATCAAATCCCTCTGTACTGAAGCTGCGCTGTGCTCTCTACGCCGATGCTATCCTCAGATTTATGCAAGTAGGGAGAAGTTGCTACTAGACGTTAATTCTATTAAAATAAAAGCGAAGGACTTTTTCATGGCTATGAAGAAGGTTGTTCCAGCTTCAAACCGGATCAAGGCTTCACCCGTACAAGCACTATCACCCATTTTCAAGCCACTTTTTCAAAGATCAGTAGAGAATATTTTACAAGTTGTGCAGAAGATCTTCCCGCATGCACAGCTTGCACTAAAGGAGGACCGACAGCAAGGTATAACCACAGCATCCACTTCTTTATAATTCTGCTAAAGCAAAAACTTGTGGTTTGTGCAATCAACTTATAGCTTTCAGACATAATGGTGGTAGAATTTTATTATTTGCATGTGCATGTCTTTTTTTTTGGGCAAGTCTGGAATACAACACATAGGTTTTATTGTGGATTCGAAACTGAAATGCCAAATGGAAGCTCTGAATGACTCAATACACAGTAAAGGACGATGCGTTCTCTACTGAAGCATCCTGCTTCTGAGGGCAGCTAAGATAATTAGCATTTGTAGAGGTTGACTTGAGGTTTGAAGTATAAGGCACCTATTTTTCTTTTAAAAATCAAAACTCAGATCTTTGGAGGGGAAGCATTTCTAGGTCAATGTTTCTAATTCCTTTCTGAAGAATGTCAGGACCAGGATACAAGTATAACTGGTCTAAGCTAAATATTGTTTTAGCTATCATCATTTTTAACCAGTCTCCTAATTTAAATGTTTGTGGATCGTACTATACACGTGAGATCAATTAGCATTGATATTTACTAGATGAATGGAATTCTGTGGCCATCACATCCTTTATCCCCATGCTTTCATTGTGGGAACCTCCTCCAGAAAGAAATGGTCTTGTTTGTTTTGTTTTTTTTTTTTTTAGCTATTTAGCAACTGCAGAAATTGTTCGTAATCTCCTTTATTCTTTATTCTAAGGGGGAGAAAAAAATCACCAAGAGTAGCGTACCTTACACGTACACATCAGTGGGACTTAGTAGAGCTTTGTAGGGCCTTGTGCCATCTCCTTAGATCTGTGGTGGGCTGAACTCTAGGAAGTAGATTTCAGTGTGTGCTCTCAAATGAAGAAAGGGTTTTGGCACGGATTTAGAAGCTGTATTAATGGAAGAGAAAGAGACAAAGGCTATTCAGGAAAGTTAACAAACCTCTTTTGCCTTTCAGAGCATTTCAATCCTATTTTACAAGATGATATGTTTGACAGTGATGACGATGCATCCTTGGTTTCTGGAGATGAATTAAAAGATGGAATGCCTAACGGACCAGAGAAAAAATGCCTCTGTTTCAGCAGGTAAAGAAAGATAGATCCCTGTTACGTTTAAATTCTCAGGTCTGCTGAGTCTTTGTGAACAGTTCCAGCTGTTAAAAGTGCGAGGGGTGGTAGACGAAGGGGCAACATCAAGTTTGTGTGTTGAAGGGGTGCTTGGTATTCACAAGAAGAAAGGGTGGAGGGACTAAAGTTGTAACGAAGTTGCTCTGAATGACCAAATTGAAAAGCCCAGGCTTCTCTTCGTAAGCCAAAGTGATCCGTAGACTACCAGAACACGTTGACTTAATCCATGGCATTCTTTGAAAGACTCAAGACCACATAAATGTGCTGTCTGTCCTTTTAGCTAAAAATACCCCAACTTTGTGGGTTTGTGTTGCCACCTTTTGCCCTTCTGTTTTCCAGGATTGTTAAACCAGTAGTGAATTATGTAGCAGAAAGAAAACTGAGAAATGGCTTGTTAAAACACCTTGAGAAAAAATTGAATGGTGTCTTTATTTGTTAAGCCACCAAGTTGTGTTAATCTTGTGATATTTTAGTGTGGAAGTCATGCAAGCCCACAGTTGGAAAGTTAGATCATGTTGTCACAGCTGGATCAGTTATTTTTCTCCGTTTCTATTGCTGTGCTGTCCAGAAGATTTTCTGTGCTTTAGAGCAAGGCTAAGTCTCTAGCATCTTTGATTTAAGCCAGCAGAGGTACAGCCTGATTGTAGTGGGGAAACAAATGCTCCTCACCAATTTATTTTTAAATAAAAATAAATTTATAATAAAGTAAATAATAAATATATAATAAATAATAAATTTATAATAAAGTAAAGCAAGATTGCAGGGATATTAATTTGCAGTCTTGGTTTAGTAAAGAATAGGAAACACAAGGGAAGAAGGTGAAACAATTGGAATGAGTGAATAACTTAACTGGAAATCTTTCATGTATTTAATGTACCGCTGCCATTTGGATTATTTGGGGAGGGAAAAGAAAGTCTATAGGAAAATTACTTGGAACATCTGTGTGTCTATTCAGCACCTCATTTATAAGCTTGTTTTCTTAACTCTTGTTCTAGGAGTGCTTTCTGCGAACCAACATCATGCCAGCCCCGTCTGCTAATAGTAGGAAAAGAAGGGTACGGCCAGGTTTCTTACGTGGCACCCGTGGTGTTGCACGTTTTGGAGAAGTTTCCCGTTCACACCCTGGACCTTTCTGTTCTGCTTACAAACGTTGCACCGCCAGAAGAAATCTGCGGACAGGTACCTTTTTTTCTTTTTCTTCTCATCGGATTCACTGACTGTATGTAAAGGATCAATCGAGTTGCAAGTAAGGTGAGCAAAATTCATTGGTAATGGAGGTGGCCTTGTTTTAATGTGCTGGGATGTTTGCTTCTGTCTGAAAATCCCCTTTTCTTTTAGACAGCACCACGAACAATCTGGATGTTGTACATGTCCACATTTTCCATACCCAATTTTACAGTGAGGCTGTTGCTAGCAGCTCAGGAAGCTGGGCGGTGTTGCTAACGAACATCTCTTTGTGGAAAGAAATGCTGCTCATGTCACTGGGATCCAGAAAGTAGTTCTCATTGCCTCCTAAGACTGTGTGCTCCCAGTAGATGGCTCTGTATCAGACTGCATGTCGGCTACTTTTTGTAGGCTTCTTCTAAATTATATTAGTAAGGCAACCAAGGTTTGGGGCTTCTGTTTATTTTGTTTTCGCACGGACATACACAACTTGTGCTGTTGCAGTATGTGCACTAAAAGCATTAACATTCAGAAAACACTTCATTTGCACGGTGATGTGGTTTTAACTAGAAAAAATGAACAGATTTGGTGTTTTTACTTTTAGGCAGGAAATCCATTTTCTTGTTTGGCATCACTACCTTAAAATATTTTTACCTTTAGTGGAAACGTTTGAGAGCCATACAAGTAAGGACAGACATGTTACACGACTGAATACTGATGTGTCCCTTAAGAGGGACATTTCCTTTCTTTGTTATGCGATGATTGTGGCTGTGGCCATATAGCTACGGTGTCTAGCCACTGCCTGAATATATCCTTCCCATCTTCTGACTAGAGTTCTCCGAATACTGACAATCTGAAAGGGTGCACAGAGAAATTCCTTATGTGAAAGGATGCTTGCGACTCTGTTCACGCAGTTTCATTTCATGGGGCAGTCAGATGGCTATGTAGCTATGTATTAAGAGGTTCTTGTACGTGTCTTAGTTTTCTTACGCAAGCTTTCCTTTTCACTAGCTGATCCGAAATGCTCAGAAGACAGCACCAAGCACAATTTATGTCCCAGATATCCATTTATGGTGGGACAACGCTGGACAGTTGAAACTTACTTTTCTAACTCTACTACTTAACATTCCAGCATTTTTGCCAGTTTTGCTGCTTGCTCCGTCTGATGTACGTCACTCAGATCTCCCAGAAGAGGTATTTGTCAATACTTTCCTTACTATTTCTTCGGCGTCTTGTAATTTATGAATGCTTTCAGCATCAAAATGCTGTGCTTTCTTAAATGCATGCTGTTATTACTCAGGCACCCTAACAAATCACTTAAAATTTGCTTAGAGAAAAAGAATACTGTGAAAGCATCTGCTTAAGGTTTTTTCTGAGTCAAGCAAGTGACTTTCACCCCCTTCTCACACATGCAAAGAATAAATTAATACAATAATTCTGGTGGCTACAAAGTGGTTCAGTCAAGAATATGCAGTGCTTGAAATGACAAGAGGATGTTTTTACTGAAGAGATTTCTTCTGACAGTCTGCCATTCCATGCTATGTTGGGTAAACTGCTAATAATGCAATTTAGTAGAGAATTGAAACACTTTGATTAAAAAAAAAATAAGTAAATCAGTTTCTTTCTTCATAGAGGCCAAAGCTTTCCAAGCTGGAAAGCTGAGTTCCAATTTCTGCTAAAGTAACTTTGGAATTGAATTCTAGTTGTATTCCTAAATAAACTGTAGTAAAAGTACGTGCAGAACTTCATTGACTTCTGAGAGTTTACATTAAGGGAAGGTGCCCAAAACAGGACCATGCTGTTGTCATTCTGATGATTTGGTCTCAGTCATCGGGGGAAGAGAACGGGTCTTACCTAGACGTGTTTATTATCAACTGCTTTGAAAGTGCTTGAGTTCCCACAGAAGTTTTTGTACAGGCTGTAAATTCCTTCTAAAATAAGTAGTGAAATTCCTCACCTACCTTTTAATACTAGAACTTGAAAATGGAGGAAGACGTAGAGGTACTAGCTACTTCAGACACCTTTTGGTAGAGAAATAAAAACTCAGCAAAAAGCCCTCACTTGTCTGCTGAAGCCTGTCTCTTCCCTCGATAGCCATAAAGGTTCTAAGTAAAGGCTGCAGCAAGGCAAGTAAATACAAAGGAGGCGCTGTTGGATGTGGTGAAAGCCATTACTTTACCAGTGTAGCGTACAATCCCTTCAGCGAGCTTTAATTCTACAGGTGATTCTTAAAGGTGATATTTGAATTTGCCGTGCCAGCCTGTGAAAATGTAGCGTTTTAAGGCCAGGATGATAACTTTTTTCAGTTTGTGTTCTTCAGGTTATTCTTAATTTGAAAAGGTACTCGTCTTTTTGGAATCGAAGATGAGTTTTTTGTGGCCTTAAATCTGAAATGTCTCTCCTCCTTCTGCTTTAGATGCAAAAATGATTTAATACGGAATTTGGAGAAGTGTGCAATATTGAGTTGCCTGGTAGGGCAGAGAGAGCAGCCTTTTTTTTGAGGACCTAATTCTAAATGAAGTGGCTAAGCCTCCTGTAAAGAAAAGAGGTGAGGAGGATATGAGAAGTACATCTAAAACTTTCCTATCGAAGTTACTAGCTCTTTGGGCTTTGCTTTGGTGGTCATTTTCTGTCAGTAATTTGTCATATGCTTGTATTTGAGTACTGTAAATTGGCTATTTTTTCCTGATGAATTGAAGTTGATTGGACATTGGAAGTTGTGCCTGTAGCACCACCAGCTGAGCCTCAGAAGCCACAAGAGGAAGAAGTAGGGATGCTGGAGGAGGAAGAGGAGGATACCTTGCGTGACGTTAGAATTTTCTTGAGGGACGTTACTCACAGACTTGCCACTGACAGACGTTTCAGGGAATTTGCAAAGCCCGTTGACCCACAGAAGGTAAAGTAGTGCTGATCCGTGTGTGTCTGTAACTTGTCAGTGTTCGTATTTCTCAGCGTTTTGGGGAAGGTTCAACTTTGTTTTTAGGGCTGCACTGTTAGGATTTTGCAAGAAGCAGAGGCAGTGCTTTTACTTCTGCTGACTCTCAAATGTGTCTTATGGGATTATTTGCTGAAAGCCCTGGTTTCATTCTAAAAAGCCAGTCCAAATGCCAACACAGTTTGCTCGTGAAAAGGCTTTGATACGTAGGCGTGTCACAGCACTGAAAAGCACAGAGATCTTTCCTTATAATTACAAACAGTATTTACAGGACTACTTGAGTGAAGTCTGAAGCCCTTTCTTGGACTGTCAGTTCCTGTGGGAACAGGAATAGGAGCAGCAGTTTGTAAAACTAAGTTTTGAGATCCTGTTCTCTGTTTCATCTGGAACTCCTCAATAGGAATCAACCATAAGTGCAGTGTGTTTTCTTTTTCCTCCAATTGGCTGCTTAGATGCCTTTTTCTCCTTAATTTATGAGATAAGCCTAAACTAGGGGCGTATATTTCAAAGACAGATGTAACTTGAATATACCTGGGGATCAGCAAAGTCGTCTTCATGTGGGCCTCCACTGGCTTTTCTTCCCCTTTTCTCCTAGGTTCTTGAGCTGTGAAAAATCTAGACAGATACATATGTCCTCATCTGAACTGGTCATTAGGCTCCTCTTCTGGTCTGAGGGAAGAAATGAGCACCTCAGGGCCCAGTTATCTCATTCTAAAGTAGATGCCTGCAATAGGTACTTCACAGGTGCAATTCATGCACCTTTTCCTCAATGTCGACAACAAAGAGAATGCCGGATGGCTTGCTCAGCTTTCACTGTTGTGATTTTCTGAAGCAAAGTGAAATGAATCTCCCACCCTCAGTGTTTCTTCTCTACCATGCACGTGCTTCTGACCTCCCTACTTCTTGTTGTCCTCTCGTGGCCGCTCTAATGAAAAATGAAAAAGCCCTTCCATTTTTGAGAAGCAAACTGGTTAATTTCAGCATCTTCTGATGCATCGCAAATGTTCAGGGTTTTTAGGAAGTCGTTTATTTAAAGTCTTCAGAATAATTTTGGTAGACAGTGTGCAAGGTTAAGAAAACCTCTGAATGCTTGTATTTGATCTGCAGGTACCTGACTATGCCACAAGGATTAAAGAGCCGATGGATCTTTCAACAGTTCTGACTCAAATTGACTCGCGCCAGTACCTCGCTGCAGGAGACTAGCTGAAGGACATCGATCTAATCTGTAACAATGCCTTAGAGTACTACCCGGATCAAAGATCTACAGGTGAGGATGTGCTTTTTAGCCCTAGTTTAAAAAATCTGTCGAACGTATAGATGGATAAATGCTGTGTGCGCACAATAGACTTCGGATGGATTAGATGATTTTGGACATCCACAGAGAACATCTCTTACCAAATTGTAAATATTTTATCATTTTGCTACTTGGGCATGGAATTGTGATATAAGTGTTCCCAAGGAACTTGTGCTTTTGTTTTAATTAACTTCGATGTTGTTATGCTGAAAATATTCACTGAGAGAACCTTTCGGAACCAACCTATGAAGAAAGCAATTTTCTTCTGTGATCAAAACAGTTTCATTGGTTGGTAGACAACATTCAGGTAAAGTCTGTAAAATTTCAGATCGTCACAGCGCCTATGTTTTGCAAGACACTGCATATTCAATGGTGAGGAACGAAATGGATACAGAGTTTAGACGACTTTGTGAACAAATTAAAGAATCTCGTGAGAAAAGAGGTACGTGCTTTAACGCTAAGGATTTGAAGACTTGTCTCTGCATTTGTAACTGAAAATGCACGACGAAGATCTTTGGTATCTATTCTTTCTTGCAAGGTCGCACCTCTGCAGCGTGTGCTCCATGCGACAACTCCAAGTCACCACAGCAGAACCCTGCTACTGAAGACGAGAAACCAGATGAAGAGAGTAATGAAAATGAGGAGATGCCAGCGGCACCTGTAGATGCCAGTACACCCATTTCTAATGGCAAGTTGCATTTTATTCAGCTGCTCTTGTCGTTCATACCTTCTCTGTTCTTGAGGCGCAACAGCTGTCTCTGATGCCTGGCTCTTTATGGCAGAGGTAGTTTGTTTTCAAATTGACTTCCAAATGGGAGAGAGAAATCCAGAGGTCATTCATTCAATATAGTGATGAATTAAAGTTCAAAGAAAGTTGGTTCATTTGATGTACTCTTACTGGAACTTCATTTTGTAAACAGAACGACCCCTCACTCAAGGATATCACAGCTTCCCTCCCGTACTAAAAATGATAGTACTCACCCTTGTAGGAGCAGCAATGTGAAGAAGGTCAAGGGCAGTAAGAAGGGTTCGAAGCTTTGATATAACAAGCCTTACACTTTTGTTGACAGAGCTCCTAATAAGGATCTTTAGCAAGGTCTGGAGATGGGAGAAAAACTCAAACTAGATTTTAATTCTAGGATGTAGAATGTCAAGCTTGACTGTTCCTCTGAACAGTCAATTGAATTTAATTTTTTTTAATTTAAATTAATTAGTTTAGTTTTTTTAATTTAAATTCAATTGAATTTAAAGTTTTGAATTTAAATTCCAATTGAATTTATTGAAAAAAATTCCAAATGAATTTAAAGGTTTTTTTGTTGTTGTTGTTTTTCACGAAACACTAATTTTATGTGAAAGGTTTTGCTGCAATATCTTTTTGCCAAGGATATTAAGCTTAAGTTATCCACAAGAAAACGGTGGGGAAAGGGAAGCTTTAGTTTTGAAAGCTTTTTTTTTTTTCTCTCCAGGTTTTTCTTGAGCACAGCAGCGTTTCAGTGTCTGCCTGCCATTAGTTGCCCCACTACCAAGTCAGGAGGGTCAATTAAACTTGCGTGAGGCAGAATTTCTTTATCTGAATCTACGTGGTTCACATAAATATATTCTTGTTTCCTTCTTTCCCTAGGATTATTCTTCTCCCAGTATTGAATGTTTCAACGGACACCGTTTAAGATCAATGAGCAAAAGCATCCTGCGGTGTTCAGTCTCCAGCTTTGAAGAAAGTATGGCGGTACTGAGGGGAAATGTCAAGAGAAGATGCTTTTCAAGGTACTGTATTTCTATATGTTCAATCTCTGTTCGATTTGTAGATTGAAAAGCAAGAGAGAAAGCATGTGCAGTGAGTTGTGGCCTGATAAACCTCCGGCTAAAATCAGCAGAGGCCTATGAGCATGCTGATGGCGTACCAGTACCTTAAAACTAGCATCCCTCTTCTCAGTGAAAGTCTTCCGCTTTTCTAAAAAAACCTGTTTTTTTCCCCAACTCCTTTGAGGTGTTGTTGTGGTTTAACCCGGCCGGCAGCTAAACACCACACAGCCCTTCTGCAACCCTCCCACCTCCCTCTCTGGGATGGGGGAGAGAAACGGGACAGTGAAGCCCGCGAGTTGAGATAAAGACAGTTTATTAAGACAGGAAAATAATAATGATAATGATGATGATGATGATAGTACTGCTACTAGTAATGTGTACAAAACAAGTGATGTACAATGCAGTTGCTCACTACCCGCTGACCAGTGCCCAGCGTACCCCCTAGCAGCCCGGCTGCCCCGCCCTATCCATGGTGCAGCGTGTTGCCATAAGGCATAGAATTCTTTGGCCAGTTGGGGTCGGCCATCCTGAGTCTGTCCCCTCGCAGCTGTTGCTGTGCGCCGATTCTGATCGCCAGTAGGACAGTGAGACACCGAAAGGTCCTTGGCTTGTTGTAAGTACTGCTCTGCAGCAATTGAAACATCGGGGTGGTATCAGCACTCTTCGAAACATCCTTTCACACATTCTAAGCCAAAACATAGCAACCTACCCGCTACTAGGAGGAGAACTAACGCTGTCCTAACTGAAACCAGGACATGTATCTTTTCCACTTGGGTGCTATTGCTCATAATTTTGAGAATTCAACATGAGCAAGCTAGGAAATGTGGGTACATACAGAACCACGTGTATATGGCACGCAACAGACTTGGGATGTGGATCCTGCGTGAGGCCTACAGGCTTCTCTTTGTATACCATGGAGCACTGGCTTGTAAACATGGTGAAATTTCCCATCCTTGATGGGTCTAATACAACAAGTCTTTTCTCCCTTCTCTGCCCTGTCCTCTTTCTTAATGTAGGCAGTTGAGAAAGCCAAAATTGGAACGAAAAAAAAGAATATAGCACAGGTAAGTGGCTGTAAGTCCCCGGGATACCTATTTGCGCTGGTTACTGAAGAGGATGGCACTTGGTCACTCCATGGCTTTCATTTGGCCCCAAAGCCTTCTGTAGTCAGCTGAATTCACTCCTCAGTGACTTTTCTGTGAAGAGAGGTAGGTGCAAATAGGAGATTTTATGAATTCCTTGGGGAGGGAGCAGTGTGAATTGCAGCTTGGTAGGCACAAAGCAAACTGTTCTAATTGTGCAAAGTAAATCGATACTTGGTAAGTTCAAACTCAGTTTTATAGCTGGCAAGCACAAAAGTAAACCTTAGCTGTGATCCTAGCAGCACAGCGGTGTAGCTCTTCCCTTCCCCTTGTCCTCTTGGCTCTTTTAATGACAGTGCAAGCAACCAACCTGTGCCAAAGGGTGCTGTATGGCAAACAATGGGCAGGCTTTTTTCTAAAAAGCACGAGTTTGAGTTATGTGGTGTTTGGGTGTTTCTCTTGAAACGATTCTTCCCTCCTTGAGCTGTTAGATCCTAATGCAGGAAATGGAAGTGCTGCATGCATAAACAGAGTAATCAAACATACACCTCTTAGGAAGAGGCTTGCAATGTCCTAGTGTTTGTTTTGAGCACTGTTAGATACAGTTTGACATGAATGGAGTGAAAACACCTTAGAGAAAGGTGTTGATTGTTCTCACTTTTCCAAGACAGAAATAAGTGGAGTAGATTTCCCTCCTGCATGGAACAAAAGTTGCACGTTTGTTTTTGTCTGGCTAGCTTTCAGTCTCTTTAAAAATTTCCCTACAGGTCCCAGTTTTAAGTAGACAGTTTAAACGTGCAGAGCGATAAATTAGTGGAATGCAGTGGTTGTGACACCAACTTCTGACCTGAAATGTAAAGAAAACTCAATCCACTTCAGGGTGCCTTTTTTGTCTGTCTGTTTCCATTTTACAAGAGCAACGGTGAAATAAGGAGAATCCCATCTTCACTGTTTCAAAAGACTTTGTTTCTGCGTTTCAGTCACCAGAACATTGAGGAGTAGAGCTGGTGCAAAAACTGTGAGACGAGTCCACGGAGAAAACAGGGACTTGGAGCTGCGCCGCAGCTGTAGAGTCGGACACAGTCGGTACTCGACTACTAACTCGTCCATTCTATTTGACAAACTTATGACAAAGTAAGTCATCTTTTCTTGCAGACCTCTTAGAACGATCTTTCTTAGCAAGCCTTTGCACTATGGCATGATGTTGGCCTCGACTTGCTCTTTATTCTGACAGCAAAGAGGTATGGCTGCTCCTGGCATTTCCTTCCTGTTTACAGGGAGACACCGTTACCTGGCTAGATAAACAGTTTTTCTTGAAGGTGCTATTTCAGCATGTAAGAATTGATTTAAAAAACAACAACAACAGCAACAGCAACAAAAGTGCTTCATGGCTTGCTAGTTTTGTAATCTCACATTTCTCCAGGAATACTTGATTTGCTGCATTTCACCATTACACTCGTCAGCGCCGCTGATTCTGGTTTATCACTATTTGCATTGCAAATCTCCTTGTCCAAAGCTTAAACTGATGTATGCACTGCTTGAAAACAAAACCTGAAGTTGCAGAGCAGTAGACTCAAGTCATTATGTTAGCCGCTGTGTAACCATACTGCTTTCCAAGCATAAGATGTCCAGCTTATTTTGTTTCTATGAAGAGTTTAAATGGCTCCCGTTAAGCAAAGATGTCCCCACACTGATACTTACTATTAAGCAAGGATTCCACCTCCTTTGGCTGAGGTCTGCTCCCTTACTCACATTGGAACATTCATCCAAGTAGCCTGCAATTCCACACTCTCGGGGGAAAGTCCATAGAATAGAAAAGGTTCCTCCAGTCTCTTCCTCAGCCTTTTTTTGAAGCATGCAATAAAGCAAAACATTCACAGGCTGCCCTTCCATGCAAAACAAGGCAAATTAGTAAGACAGGAGCCACAAAACTGATTGTCGTTTAAAGTTAAAATGAGATTTGAAATAGATCGAGTTAGCAAGTGTTGTAAGTCTGTAGCTAAGTCTGGTTTTGCCAATGCAGCACAATTCGCTATCACGTAGCCAGAGCTGCTTCTGTAGCTCCAAGAAGCAAAACTGCTTTGACAAAATACTGTGTCATCAAAGCATTCGTTGGCTCAGTAGGCACGGCTCAGGTTCAACAAGTTTGTGAAAAAATGAGTACTAACAGAAGCAGCAGGGTCCAAAGAAACACTTTATGTCCCCACTGCGAAATGAGGGGCTTTACCTTGAGTGTTAGGCACACTGTCAATAGAAAAGCACTGTAACAGAATCTGCCACAGCAGTTTGCATGTTACTGAAAGACCATCAGAGTGGGACTGCAGCAAGATCATTGCGAAGTTACAAAAAAACCATGTGGGGGTGGGAGTTTAGTTGCGTTCGATAACACAATCTTAGATAAAGATTTTGGTCTTAACGTAAAAGTAAGGATGTCTACTGATCTCTTCAACTCCAACAACTGAAGCCCAAGTCTGAAAAATCGCCTTTAAGAATGCAAAGAAAATATTTAACTCTTCTGTATGTTCATACTTTGCTATCAAGCAAAGGAATGAATGCTGATGCCTTAACTATGTAGGGCTGTAGCTTTAAAAACGTTAAATGTACGTGAAATTATTTGGGGGTGTTTTCACATGCAAAGCCTAATGCAGTGCATGCAAGCCCTGTCATCTTCTTCGTCTAGTAGTGTCGCGTTAAGGGGTGTAGCCGATTGACCGTCATGGGTCCCGTCGGATTCATGGTGCTGAACTATCACGGTCACGGATTCACCAACAACGCAGTACGGCCTCGCTCTAGTCGCATTCAAGGAGAACTCTCACAGCTAGGAAGAATGCAATTAAGTGCAATTTGTTACGGCGACAGGTACACAGGTTCTTTGGATTGTCAGTGATAAATTCACTGTCTGCAAAAGCAAGCTAGCATGCATGAAATGCACAGGTACACAGCCTAGGTATTAAGACATTAAAAAGCATCAAAACTCTAGAGATTTCTAAGATTCCACAGAGACGCCTGGTATAAGCAAGCGTTCAGATCTTACCCCACGGCGTCCCAATGGAGTGGGGGTGGGGGAGTGAGAGGCTCAGCCTGTCGAGTGATGTCAGAAGGAATCCTTCCTGATAGTATCTTCCCTAACATCCCCTTTCTCTTAAAGCAATTGGTATTATTTTCTATCTTTAAGGTGGAGCTTGAGTGACTCTAGTCATGCATATCTTGGTTGTGCTTGGTAGAAATGATCTCACTTGCGTTTAAAGGTACAGGCTCTGAGAAATTCCGAGGGCGTGCTCAGTGAGGGGTGGTTGCACCTTGGAGGCGGGTAGCTTTTGGGATGGAGGTGTGCTTATGATGCCTAGTCGCTTAAGGCGATTACTCCACAAGTAGTAACTTAGTGTTGATTTAACTACAGCATATCTAAAACATAAGAAGGATGTTAGTATGGAAGAAGCCGATGAAACCAGTCCTTAAATCTTACTACTTATTGTGCGTGAGCAGACTGGCGCGAGTTTTAGCTATACTGGCAAATATCAAACCACACCTGTGTCGTCCCAAAGCTGGGAAAAAAACAAAAACAAAACCAAGGAAATGTTGAAGCAAATAGGGAGGCCTGTAGCTTGTGCAGTCTTTTAGCTGAGAAAATAAAGAAGGAGAGAGACAGGTAGCCTTGAGCTAGCAGAAGCAAGGAAGAGAAGGGCTAAAAGGGAAAAAACAGGAAGGAGAACACCAGCTCCAGACTGACCTATAGTAACCTTTTTCTCATTAAGGGTCATTAGCACATTAAAAATCACACCTGTCAAAATGCTAATCTATGCTAATGTGGGATTCGGTGTGTGTCCCCCCTCTCCTGTTCCCCCTCCCCCCCGGTATTCCTCTGTAATGCACAAGCTCAGTGGAGATAAGTTAGGTGAGCTGTAATAACCAATCCAAAGGAGCCAAAGAGAGAGTTTTCACAAGTTTCCTGTGTATAAATGACGGTGATTCGAGTCAGAGGTGTGCTTGCTTTGCGAAAGATGGCCAAGTACCTGACTCTGCAGAGTTCTATAAGTAATTATCTAATTAAAAGACCTTCGTGTGCATTCCGACTCTGGGTGCTTATTGGCGCGGTGCACTCTGCACGAACCTGCAGACAACATCTGTACTCAGTGTCATGCCTACAGACAACCCTCTGCTGTTTATTTATTCCTGCATATTTTTCTGTGCATTCAACACAACCCCTTTGGCACAACTAGTTAACCACGTAGCTGCCAGTCCACCACTCAGTTGCACTTGTGAAGAGGAAAAGCTATTTCCGTCTACTGGAGGAGCACATCCTCTAAATGCAAGCTTCACTCAGCTGGTCATTTACTGCAGGACAAGATTTGAAAAGTGTTGTTGAGTTCTGGGTTTCCTGCTTACAGGAAAAATTAAGTGCTAGATCGCCCTCTACTCCGCTTTGTCTGCTGCATTTAATGGAGATTAAACTGATTTCGTTTGCTCCTCTGTTTATGGACAATGAGCTGAAGGAACAGGTACAGCACATTAGCCTGGAATGCCTTCCCTCCCAACCAAAGTAAACTGGAGCTGTAACTAACACAAGCAGAAGCAAGGCTTCTGTGTTTTCAGCTGAATAAAGTTCCAACAAAATCATCCTCTGGGATTTGAAGCTTACTTCACATGACATACCAACGACTCTTTTCCCTCTATTGTAAAGCGGATCCCTGCTGTTAGTTGCTCTAGAAGCAAAGGAATCATCGGTTTGGTTACCAAATAGCCGCTTCTGCAAACGAGAAGTGTTGTGCTCTCTCTTCCCTTTGAATGACTCCACACTTCTCATCAGCTACTGGATTGCTGACCTAGAATCAGAGAACATCCCAAGGTGGAAAGGACTCCCAATAATCACCAAGTCCAACTCGTGGCTCCACACAGGACCACCCCAAAGTGAGACCCGATGTCTGAGAGCATTGTTCAACACTCGTTGACCTCCGTCAGGCTCGGTGCCATGAGCAGTGCCCTGGGCAGCTGTCTCAGTAGCCAGCCACCCCCTCAGCGCAGCACCTGAGGCGCACGGGGCTCGGCGGGGCGGCCCGGGAGGGGAGGACGGCGGGGCAAAGTGGCAGCTCCCTCAGAGCCGTCTCCCCGCCGCCTCGGCCGCATGTCGTGGCTTTTTCGTGTCGGGGCTTTTTCATGTCGTGCCCTCGGTCTCTCGCCGTGGGTGAGATGCTGCTCCCCAGCGCAGACCCCTTGCGCGCGGGGCCTGCCCGCGGCGGCGGCGGGAGGGAAACCCCAACCCCAAAGCCCTCCCGGCAGGGAGAGCTCGGGGTGAGGGCCGATCCGGCACTGACAGTAAACACACGCCGGAGGAAACGCTCTGGTTTTAGCCATGAGCAGCGCGGCCAGGTTCACAAGGCGTCACGCTGGAGCTCCGAGTTCGGCGGCGTTCCGAGGCCGTTGTGGCGGTTGTGGAGACGGCCCCGGCTGAGGTGGCTGCTGCTGTCGCTGCTGTCCCCTCTGTCCCTGCTGTTGCCGCTGTTGCCGCTGTTCCCGGACCTTGGAGACCCCCGGCGGCTCCCTGTGCCAGGCCCTGTGGCCCCGGGGAGCTGCCCGCCGCCTCGTCGGCCAGCCCGGCAGCAATCCTGCCAGCACAGAATAGCCCACTGCGTTTCAGGGTAAAGTGACGATTAATTTCTATTTCCTGGCCTGGGTGCTGCTTTCTTCTTTAAGGAAGCTTCAAGGTTAAAGGTTCAACTCAGTTATGTCAGGGTTCAACTCCGTTTCGTGAAGGGGCTCTTGTACGAAAGCTTAAGCTGGGATTGACTCTCTGCTAAGCGGAGGCCAAACGTGGACCTACTGAGAAGCAGGTCCTAAGTGATAACATTTTCTAAAGAGACTGCTAAACACATCTGAAGAGTGCTGCTGCAGAACTCTGAATGAGGGGATAGCAACTGTCTTAAGTGATCTGGAATCTTGAATTTACTTTTCAATGGACAAGAGGTGTGTCTCTCAAGGCAAACAAAGAGAGGAGTAACACCCTCTCTTGTCACTCATGTCAACATAAATTTATGCTCAGAGCGTAGGTGTAGGAACAGCATCGGTATGTATATGGAACATCGGGAGAGGAAGCTCTATCGGTATTTACAGTTTTTCTACTATCTTGCCAGAGAGACGTCATCTCCAAATGAGAAATGGATGTATTTTGAAACAGTGGTGGTGGATCGGATTTCTTCTTTCTAGTGTTAATATTTGCTCTTGAATCGTACTTAATACCTGGTAACACCTCAATCAGTTGTCAAAAATAAACTTAAAAATGTGTAAGGCTTATCTCATTGGTCAGTATAAAGATCAAGGTCTTTGCTTCTCTTCGCTTCGCTTTGCTTCCCTTCCCTTCCCTTTTCTTTTTTTCTTTTCTTCTTTTTTTCTTTTTTTCTTTTTTTCTTTTTTTCTTTTTTTCTTTTTTCCTTCCCCCCTTCCCCCCTTCCCCCCTTCCCCCCTTCCCCCCTTCCCCCCTTCCTTCCCCCCTTCCCCCCTTCCCCCCTTCCCCCCTTCCCTTCCCTTCCCTTCCCTTCCCTTCCCTTCCCTTCCCTTCCCTTCCCTTCCCTTCCCTTCCCTTCCCTTCCCTTCCCTTCCCTTCCCTTCCCTTCCCTTCCCTTCCCTTCCCTTCCCTTCCCTTCCCTTCCCTTCCCTTCCCTTCCCTTCCCTTCCCTTCCCTTCCCTTCCCTTCCCTTCCCTTCCCTTCCCTTCCCTTCCCTTCCCTTCCCTTCCCTTCCCTTTCCTTTCCTTTCCTTTCCCCCCAGTATTGTTTTTCCATTGTCCTTCTCACTGCAGTCTTGATTTTGTTCTTGTCCCTTAAGTATGTTTCCAATGTGTTGCTGAAACATTTTCCCTTTCAATCCTAAAAAAGGAGCTGTCACTGGTGAAGATCGGAGCTTATCCCTGAGCCCAGGAGCTGTCACCTTAGTCTTCCAATCGGACAAGGACGACTTCATTTCTCATGTAAATGCATTTGTCAGGTTTGCGTATTGTTTTTTCAGGAATGGAAAGTGTGTATAGAATGGATTTAAAATCAATTTTAAATGTAAAACGTCAAGGCAAAAAAGTTCTAATTACAACCTCTGCACACAATTTGCCAGCTGTGGGACTAGGAGTTTTCTTATTTACTGTGTTTTGTTTAACGTGTCTGAAGTTTAATGGACAGCAATCAAGGCGTGCTAGAAATCTGAAAGCACTTTATGCTTTGTTCTCTCCGTCATTTTGGTATAACAAACTAGCTTATGTTTTAAACCCTCCATGAGGTTAGTGGTTTCCCTAAAGATAACAAGTCCCTGTGTGCTACAGTAAGACAGTAACAAAACATGAAGTATAGACGTTCATCCTGTCATTATTCAGCTTCTGCCTATGGACACACAACTACGCTTATTTAAAGCGGTATCACCTTGAAACCTAATCAGCATTTTAAAAAGGACTTTGTAGCAGTTATTGGCTTTTGTCCTGGAGGGCTGAGGTTTGTTTTGTTTTGTTTTACATTCAGCATTTCCGTTTCTAGCTTACATTCCCCTGTTGTTTTGCATGAGGAAAGCGTGCAACTTTAGAAAGGAGAACGGAAAGAGCTGCTTTTTAGTCTAACTTTTCAGTTTGTCGTAGGAGTTTTAAATGTGGTAGGAGTAAAACACCAGAAGTACTGCTGCCAAAGTTATATTCAAACTCGTCTTTCTTGGAGAAGCAGAAGAAGCCCAGGGAGAAATGAATTTGCAAACATGCTCTTCATGCTCTCCTTTCCCAAGATTTCTCTGAGATATAGCCCATCCTCTGTGGGTTTTGAGGTATATGGTTCCCAGGAGTGAAAAGGAGGGCCAAACATCTCTCCTCTTGGATCTCAGCATGCCAGGGCTTTGGTGTACTGCCACTTACAGCTCCGCTTTTTCACCTGGAAAAAGCGACCGCATGATGTATACTGAGGAGCCCTCACAAATTAACTTGCTATCACCAAGTGACGCCCATGAAAGGTGTATTTAAAAGCTAGGCTCATTATAGAATCACAACAAACCCCTCATGACTGGTGCAGTAGACAGTGAGGTAGAGGGCGAGCCCTGGAAAGACAGAAGAAAAGTAGCAGTGAGTTCTGGGTACCTTTGTGCAGACGAAACAGAAAAACGCAGGCAGTGAAGTAATAGTGTTCCGTTACTAATGCCAGCAATAGATAATTGCAACAATTATCTATTAGATCATAGGTACTAATTAACAGATAATTGCGCAACTCCGGAAATCAATAAATAACTGATTCCCCTCAGAGAATGTCTTCTACATTTTTATATTAAAAAGACTCCAGAGTTGTAATGGATTAAAATCCTACGGAAGGGAAAGAAATGGCATCAGCCACTAGTTCTGCAGAAGCGAAAAGTAATACTGATAGAGTTTAGATGGAAATTTTCACTTTGTGTGTTTAGTTTGGGGATTCTTTTTAAATCATTCATACCAGCGATTTAGTTCTTAAGGCTGTTTCTTTGAGATTAAGTGACAGGACTTCTGTTACTCTTTTCTTCTTGGAGTGCTTCTTGATAGTCTTACGTCAACCAGAACTTCTGTCTCTGTCGCAGATGTGAACAATGACCGTAGCTAAGAAGCCCAAATCTTCAAAGCCTAAAAAGCCCTCTTCAAGGCGGTCTGGCAAATCCAAGAAACCAAGTCCTAAAATACTGATGTCACGCACCGCCAACTGGGGCCGGATAGTGCCTGCAGAAGATTCAAGCCAAGTCTCTGTGGCCCAAGGACGTGGAGGTGCTATTTACTGTAGGTCATCTGAAAAATCTAAGGCTTTTGCCCCAAGAGATCTAAGTAAGTGTGCGTTTTATCCTGCCTCCATTGTCTTCAAAGCAAAAGTAGAAAATGCAGTTCTTACTTGTTGCACTGATAGAGAAGGGGACTACTGTGAACAAAGACTTGAAAAGCGAATCCCCTAAGGCAACTGAAGTGACTGATGTTACAGAAATTAATTTTGATATATTTACAGTCAACAGAGAAATACGGGGAGCTTTTTGTAATGCACAGATTCCTCCATGTCTTTTCTGTTTTGCAGAGAAAAGTGTTTGATTGTTGCTATTCACAGCTTCCATTTTTCACAGGTTTTTTGAAGGATAACATTGCTCAGGAAAAAATCTGGTATCTGTAGGGGTACCGTCATTCCTAGTTCCTAGTTTTTACGTTTTTACCGTATAATTTCAAGTCTAAGTTTGTGGTTTAAGTTATAATAAGGAAAAAAACAGTAGTTGAGTTAATCAGGTTAAAGATTATAGATGGAGAGGAACTTGGCATTAGGTGCTACAAACAGAATGGCAGTTAGCCTTGCCTTAGAAAAACTAAAATGGTTGACTAAAGTTGTTTTTGTTTTTTTTTTTTTTCCCCCAAAACATTGTGTTGACCAGCCAATTTGAATTTGGTGGTATTAAAGCTGTCTGCAATAAGTTTTTCTGGTTTGGATTGTAGCTAGCTCCTCTAGGTGCTCCTGCAGAATAGTATTTTTTTAAATACCTTTCTTCGAAACAAACAAACAAGATCTCTTTTTAAATTTAACTTTCTTGCAGTCGTTAATGATGGAATTGCTCCGCCACAGAGCATTCTTTTTCCACCTGAGAAGATTTGTATGGATTGGCGAGAAACACAAAGTGTTGGAGTTGGCCTGTACAATCTTGGCAACACATGTTTTCTTAATGCTACTCTACAGTGTTTGACCTACACACCCCCACTTGCCAATTACATGCTTTCTCTTGAGCACAGCCAGTCATGTGAGTACTTTCTAACAGTATTTTGAATCTGTTGGATAGCTCTGAAGGTGAAAGAACAGCAGTGATTCTGTGAGATAAGCTTATTTGCCTGATTTTACCTGTAGCAGCTGGCTTTGAGCACTGTATTAGCAGTGGGCTCCGAATAGCATATGGAGTGCAATTAATGCACCATGTTTTATTTATTTAGTTAGTTATTTGTTTGTTTGTTTGTTTGTTTGTTTATTAAAGGATCATTTATTGCTTCATGGGAATAATGAAGTGCATTGGACAGTAATGCATTTGGTAGTAATTTTAGAGAGTAATACATTTTGCAGCCTTTGGAGTTCACATTCCTGTCAGCCTTTACAACTGCAACTTTGCAGTAGTCTTTTAGATTTCTCATCACAAAATGCATTTGAATACAGGCTTAGTGGATATTTTTCTTCTGTAAAGTTGTGTGAAATGAAATGTTACAAGACTGTTGGGACATTGGCATCTTGGGAGAATAGAATGTAGCAAGGAGAGTGGATATTGTATCTATAGTTTAAATTGTACTTAGATGTTTGTAGGTATGGATATTTCGCTGGACTGGGATGCTTTGCTCTTTCACTCTTCAGGTCGTGAACAAGAGTTTTGCATGATGTGCACGATGGAGACTCACATTAACCAGGCCCTGCGTTGCACTGTTGATGCCATCGAGCCTACGCATGTTATCAGTAATCTCAGTCGTAAGTGGCTTCAGATGTGTTTCTTTTCGATAGCTTGTAATCTTCAAATAATTATTTGATGTGTCTAAGTGGTTTTAACACTCCAATGAAGAGAGATTTTAGAAATACAAGAATGATTTCATTTTTAAATGAGGTCAATACTATCATCTTCTTATTTAGGAATAGGACAACATTTCCGTTTTGGCAGTCAAGAAGACGCACACGAGTTCTTGCGCTATACTGTTGATGCTATGCAGGAAGCGTGCTTGAACGGAAGCACCGAGTAAGCATAAACAAGTTCACTTTCATACATTCTCTAGCACCTTCTAGTCCTTTATTTACTCTCAAAAATGATCTCTAGCACCTTTTAGTGCCTTATTTACTATCAGCAACGCAAGTCTACATCATCCTTGGTTTTCATCAAACTCTTTGAAGAGTTAATTCTGTGCCTTAAATCTTCTGAGGTCTGATTATAATTTATTTCCAGATTGGACAGATCTTCTCAAGCTACCACCATCATTCATCAAATATTTGGAGGATTTCTAAGATCGAGAGGTACTTGAAAAAATATTCCTGTCCTTAGAACTGATCTGTGTCTTTTGTCGGTAGTAAAGCAGTCTGTAGTTTGTCTAAAGTAGTATCTGTCAACCACTTGAATTTGGACAGTTAGTCTCCTTCACATAATGTTAAGCATTTATATTTTGTTTCCAGTGAAGTGCTTGAATTGCAAAGCAGTTTCGGATACGTATGAGGCATTTCTTGATATCACTTTGGATATAAAGGTAAGATGTTTTCTAAATATAATTCATGATGTTTAAGTACATGCATAACTTTCTAAATTAAACTTGTTTAACTTAAAAAACCAAACCACATATAATGTTAAAACATAAGAGCTTGGTGGTGCTAAGGAAGTGGATTGGACTTTGTCCTTCCGTGGAACCCATGTAAATAGTCTCCACATTTGCATTGGGTTTAAGGGGAAAGAATTCTCTTTCTGCAAAAATTATAATGCTGTCATACTTCTTTGTTGTTCTACCTCAATATACATCTAATTGTTAGACTGATGAATTTGTCCCCAGTATTGATGACAAAGTACACTGTAGATGCTGTCTAGGCTACTGGAAAAGTATTTGTTCCAAAGTCAAATGCCTTCCAGGTGAGGTCAATGCTGAGCATGCTCTTTCTGCCTCCTTCTTCACAGTGCTCCTAGTAGATCGCTTGAGTATGTTAGTAAGATTCTCTTATAAACTACTAGTATGTCTCTGGAATTCTGAATTACGGTGACTTTGCGCTCTTCTTTCTCGCTGCTCTAGGCGGTTTCGTCTGTTAGCAGAGCTCTGGAACTCTTTGTGAAACCTGAAGAGCTGGATGGAGAGAATTGCTATAAATGTAGCGAGTAAGATTTTGACGAATTAGGTCTTAATCCTAGATGTCAGTTTTCTATGTTGCATGACTCTGTTGGACTACCTCTAAACTTTGGATCTACTTACAAGTTTTGTGGAAGTTTATAAAAGACTTGGATTTTTGTTTCCTTGGAGGGGGGAAGTCTTGTTCATAGGCATTCCCTATGGGTTTGCAATTCTCTGGCTTGTATTTTGCCATCAGAATTCAAAAAGAGCTACTTTTGTTCTTTCTATTTATTAGCTCTCGACAGTACTTTTCTTGATTTAAACTGCCCAGTTTCCGTTGTTCTCTGGGCTAGTGGCTAATTTTCACTGCTTACACCGTAGGTCCTACCTTGGAGCGGGCAATGTGTCAAACTGAACTATTTTGTTTCAAAGGATGGCAGATGGTTTCAGTGTCTTTCCAGACAAGCTCAGTACATGAAGACTTCCTACTGTTAAATGTCTCCCTCCTGTAGAATGACCATGTGCTTCTGTTGTATTTTTGATGTTGATAGTCGACCTATGTTGGAGATTATTTGCAATTTCTAGCCCTGGGGACCAAGGCTCTCTCGTTCCGCTTTCAGTATTTGTATTTCCCTTGAAAGCTGAAAGAATGTTTCCAGGATTGGAGTTCAAATAGCCACTTTTGTAGACCAAGAAATGGTACCTTGCCATCCAACCTGGTCATACCCTTTTGTGAGAGATTCCTGTTCCCGCTATGCTCTGAGTTGTTGGGAAAATTGACCTTCTTCTGTGTATTAACAAACCTGACACGCAGTGCATGGGTTTATGAAAAGAAAAAAGACCAACCTATTATGCAAGTAAATATCATTCAAATAGCATAGGCATGCGTGAGACATTAAAAGGAGTTTGTTTTGGGGGCGAAAAAAGAAGATGCCTTCAAACACTTATCTCTGCTTGGTTTTAAGGTGTAAAAAGATGGTTCCTGCATCCAAGAGGTTTACCATACACCGTTCTTCCAAGGTTCTCACAATATCACTGAAAAGATTTGCAGATTTCACAGGTGGAAAGATCAACAAGGTATATTTACCACTGTAATGCAACTATATCATTGTGTAATGGGACATCCCCCAAAGCTGAAAGTTGTTAATATTTTCAGACAATAATTGTAGACTAACGACTATGGCTTATTCTTTCTCTTAATATCAATAAAGTTCCCGCTTGACAAGAAGCATATGCTTTCCTCTGAGAAGGCTGATTCATCAGGAAACAGTTCTCTGCAACTTCTAGTCTTAACCGTTGTTTATGGGAAGACTTATTTGTAGTGAATCAGAAATATATTCGAGAAATATATTCTAGAAATCAATTCTAGTCTGTGTTTTTTGGAAGTGTTTTTCTCTGGCTAGTCCATGAAGTACTCTGGGATAATTTTTCTATCTTCTTGATGTCTCTTTAGGAGGTGAAATATCCGGAGTATTTGGACCTGAGAGCCTACATGTCGCAGTCAATGGGAGAACCACTGCTCTATGCCTTATACGCGGTGCTGGTACATCACGGTGTCAGCTGTCACTCAGGACACTATATATGCTATGTAAAGGTAGAAGTCAACAGCATTTCTAACAGGGTAAAGGTTGTGCTGGCAAACCAATTAAAGCATGACTAGCAGCTACTGTTTCTAGGGAAAAAGATTTCATTATATTTTTATTTGACATGTGTGTATTTTGTTCCTATCCGTGATTTCAACTGGAAAACGTGCAATTCACCTAAAGAAATCGTTGTCTTTATTTGCAGGCTGGTAATGGACTTTGGTATCAGATGAATGATGCTAAAGTAGTGCGTACTGACATTAAAAGAGTTCTTGGTCAGCAAGCTTACATACTTTTTTATATCAGGTAATAACAAATCTTAAAATGTGTTCAGAAGAGATTTACTTTCCTGTTATTGATATTTTTCTGTTTTGCAAGTGTTTTTCTTGCTATCCCGGGAGAAGATTATTATTTGTCTAATTCAGTTCTGTCTAACCTGAAATTCTCTGTGTCGTTTATTATCTTTTGTTGCTTGGCCTTAAACTGCAGCACTTGTGTAAATTGCTATCTATGTGTTATCTGTAGCTGGCTACTTTAGAGAAGGAGAGAAATGAAGGTCATCTGTGGTGTAAGAATGAATTATTGCTCTGCAAGTGATAGTCTTAGTAGGAAGACTGTTCTCTACTTTTCAGTTTGTAGTCTTGGCGAAGCCTTCTGTAGAGAAGGCTTCCATATCGTATGAGCTGTTCCTCTAAAATGATAGGATGGGATTTAATCCAAGAGTAGGCTGAAAGAAAAACTAAACTACGATCACTGCTCTTTTCTGAAGGCGCTATGATTTGACACTTGGAGAACGTGCGTTTTACTTGCCAGCACCATCTTATCCCTGTTCATTCCCTCCTGGTCAGCAGGGGGCTAATAGTAAGCAGGCTGGATTTCTGGGACCACGACTTCTTCCTCATATGATTAAGGTAATTTAGGGAAGCGGGAGGGCAGATAACGGCACCAAACTGCTAGTGGGTTTGGGGTTTGGTGTGGGGTTTTTTGTTTGGTTTTAAGCATCTTTTTAGGTGTTAAGACCATTTGTAGAAACACTCAGTAGGAGAGTTTTGTGTTTCAAAATGTTACATGCAGTGTTTGCGTTAATCCATCTTGCAATTTCTTCTTTTTAAATACAGAATTCAAGCCGTTTAAATGGAAATGGATCCATAAAAGAGGACACAAAGACCACTGGTGTCACCCTAAAAAGGCCATCTTCAGCACCACCAATGGCCTGTGTTCAAAACCAGGCAATTACCAGGCCTTCAATGACTGATACGTCAAGAAAACAGAAGATCACCATCAGTATTCACAATAAATTGCCTGCTCGTCAGACTGTGTCACAGCCTGACTGTCTTAGCAGTGCTGTGGAGGATGAAGATCTCTACCAGGCTGTTCCTTCATCCACAATTACAAATTCGGTAATGCAAATGAAGCAAATGCAAACAAACAAAAAAGTTTCTGATGAAATTTTTGTGGAGCCAACAGTGAATGAAAATCCTAAACTCAGCTCTGATAACACAGTCCCTTATGGTGCAGAATCTTCAGGAAAATCTGAGGAGGAGTCAAAGGGCTTATTTCAAAGGAATTTGAAATGCAATGCAATGTCCTCTAATGGAATTTTGGTTGGAAAGGTAGTCCGTACATTGCAGCATTCCGATTCTTCCTGTCAGAATGCTGACAAAGGAAGATCCCAGCATGAGCTGCCAAAAACAGATTCACTAAATGGTGCTATTAGGTTAGTTACTGAATCTAAAGAAAACGGACTGAAACTTGATGATTCCACTTGCCGAGTTGAACCTGTTAAACCTTCTGAGATGTTCTTTTCTAAAACAAATGGATCGCTTGAAACATAGATTTGCTCCATCGAGAATTTCTCACCTACGATGTATTCGGGAGTGTTTATTGTGTTCCTAATTCAGGTGAAATACTGAGAAAACACAGCACACATGTGATCGTAAGGCTTTGTGGTATTATCCCCTTAGAATTTGCAGACCTGAGCTTACATTAGAACTTGTCAACTTAAGCTCAGCTGAGATAAAAATTCCTAAGTTTCATAAAGTAGATTTTGGGGGGTGAGTTGGGGTTATCTTTGAAGTGTAGATAATGCATACAACTGACAGCGGTCTTGCTTACCATTTAATGGAGACATTCTGACAAGACTAGTCCTCAGTACTACTACAAATAGTATTTTTTTGTCTGCTGACTTGTGCGTTTTAATTGCAGATGCCTGGAGCTATGCCTTCAGTCAATCGAGAAGTCATCACGGAGTCCTTCAGAGCCAGCCAGCTGAACAGCTTGTCAGAGGAAATGAGGTAAAATGAGCACAGTCTGATTAAGACAAGACTTTATGGAAGTTCGTTACAGTTTTATCTGTCTACTAATAGTATTTAATGGAAGGATTTAAATTAGTACAATTCCATACTGTGTGTCCAGTGTCACGAACAGAACTAATGATCAGCACTGAGCATATCACTCTGATGCAGGTTGGTGCCTCAAGGAGAACTTGTGTTCCTTTATAGAATGTTTTTCCATTTTTCTCCACTGTCTGGAGAAACACTGGCTGTTCCCCGCTCGCCCCTATGCCTTTTTTCTCAGAGCAGCAGGTGGAAGGAGACAGATGCGTTTGCTTTTTTAGTGCAATGGCTTCAGAAGCAAGAGGGGAAAAAGCACTTTCTCTGGGAGCTGAAGAAGGTGTCTTAATCACAGGAGAGGTTTCTAAATGGCATATCTTTGCGAGGGTTCCTGTAGTCCGGAGGTTTTTGTTTGTTTGCTCGACGTTGGAAGGTTTTACTCTTAATATTCACGTCCTTCAGCAGAAGTGAGAAATGGGTTTTTATTTTATGCAGTGTTGCGGAACCTCCGAAATCTCCTGGGAATGATGAATACCTCGCCCAGTACCAATGTGATGACGGTGGAGACAAGGAGAAAGCAAGAAGATCAAAAGAACGTGACCTCATTTCAAAAGAAAATGTTTTGTCCGGCAAAGAGTCTTGTGAGCCTGGTGAGAAATTGCGGCAAACTTCCTCTCTCAAGTCTGACACTGAATGTAGCTCTAACAATCTTTCCTCCTTAGCTATTGCAGATAGACGCCAAGATACAAAGGACAAGACTAAAACCACTGAGAAAAAGCATTACCGAAGCAAGAGGGAACATGCTCCTAGTGAAGAGAAGGAGAGTCAAAAAGCAGGTCCTTCCAGCAAGAGGAGGTGTTCTCAGAGCGTGGAATTTGTTGAGCAAAAGAGTCACAAGCAGGAGTACTGGGAGGGAAGCAGGTACAGATCTTTCTCTCGTGAAAGAAACAGCCCTGAGAATGGCAGAAGAGCAGTCAAATATTCAAAGTACAGATCTGGCAGCGGAGGAAGATCAGAACAAGGTAGCAATAGGTACTACCGATCCAAAGGGGCAAGAAGTTGGTGCAGAGAAAGATACTATCGAGACGAAGCACGGAGATGGGAAAGATGTGGCTATTACAAGGATTACTATTCACCTCATGCGACAGGAGACAGTAGAGAGAGAAAGTTCTCTCACGGCGATTCAGCCTTTGACAGATTGACTGCAACTTACTACAGCAGGTCACATAAGCATTATCATTACAAAAGCGGATGGCCTCACGGTTCCCTCTTGAGAGAGGAAGATGTACGTCGCTTTAGCACACCCCGAGCAGACTTGCATCGTTGCTCGGTACCTCAGCAACATTCCAGAAGACATTCTCGTGAAAGACATGCGCTTCCACCTGTGTCAGCTCATTTGGAGAACTGTCGCCAGAAAAATGAAACAGAAGGAAACAGAAAAAGAAAATATACCCGTGCAGAAGGTAGTGAAAGTGAAATAGAAAGGAAAGACAGAAAGATAGAAAAGGAGCTTGTAGGTGGTGAAAAAAATGCAAAAATATCACAAGTTCTGGAAGAAAAAGAAGTCTAAGGATAAACATGGAGAGAAGGATTCCAAGTAAGCAAGGATTCCAGCATACTCCGCATTTTTTATCCTAATTCTTTTCTGGGTGCTTCTCATGTCTTCCTTTTTTTTTTTTTTTTTTTTTTTTTTTTTTTTCTGGTAGTTTCTAAGTTCTTTAGATAGCACCAGCTGGCTGGGGATCATGTTGTTAGGTTGATCAGTGAAGACAGGAAAGCTCTTGCTGAATTGTGTCAGAGCACTAGCTTTGGACCACATAGTTCGAATCACATCTGTACACCATTCCAGATTAGGTTAAAAGATTTTTTCTGCTTGCACATATTCCAGAGCTAGCCATTGTTAATGATCTGTGTACAAACCAGGACCTATGGTCCTTCAATCTGACGGCTTAAGTTTGCTGCATCTAAAGTAAGTTGCGTGTGCACAAAGCACCACAAAATAGCTGACATGCTGCAAATCATCACCTGTGGTAAAATAAATCAGGTTTCATATAGGCAACAAGTGCCACATCTTTTTTTCCCTTTTTAACTTGCATGTTTCTTTCAGACTTCATGATTTGTGTTTCTGTGCGCTCCGCTTTGACAATGCCAATCGCAAGCGTAAGAAAAAGAAGAAAAAGGAGAAGAAAAAGAAGAAAAAGGAGAAACACCAGGAAAGCAAAAGGCTCCTTGGAACACTTAGATCCTCGTTTCCAGAAGATAACGCGGGAGAAGAAGGAAGAATGCCATCCTCCAGATGGCTCTTCATGTCAGTAATGCAGAAGTGAGAGCAGTAAACAACCTTACAAGGAAGGGAAGACTTCCAGTGCAGGCGAAAGCAAGAAATACTGCTCCATCGCATCCAACGACTATACTAAAGGTAAGCGGCTGCAGCGTGTGTGAGGAATTCCTTTTATATTAATCTCGAGATTATTTCAAACAGTCTTGAAGTGCTTGATGACTTAACAGTCTGCAGATTTATTATCAAATCAAAAAAAAAACCCGACTTGGTAGACTATTTTTTTCCCAGTTTTGAATGGCCACTAGGAAAGAAGGCCTGAAATAAAGAGGTTAAAGGCAAATGGTTTTCATTTGGTTTGATGATGAAGTGGCAAACAAGAGGAAGAGTTGCAAGCTCCCTTCTTAAATTCAGTCCAGCCAAGTAGGAAAAGTAAATGTGGACAGCTGTATCTTGGCAAAGAAGATAGTAGGGAGCAAGGAGGTTCAGCAGTCAAGATGGAAGGTGATGCCATGAGGCTTAGAAGCTAGTAATGTTCTAATGAACATGGCCAAGTCTTGCGCTGGGCAGCCTGCTTGGGTCCAAAGCCTGCAGTCCTCCCCAAGATGTCGGCGAGGGGCTGGTGAGCCGTTGGGACGGAACCCCCGTTGCCCGGGTTCCCCAAGCAACCGCCCCACTCTCCAGCCACCATGGCAGGTCCAGCAGCCGGCTCCCGCTCCTCCCGGGGCTGCGGCCCTGCTGGCGAGCCCAGCGCCCCAGAGCTCAGCCCAGCGGCCTTTTTCCCACAGAGGGTTTCCCCAGACGGCTTCCGCGGCTTGCGCAGACGCAAAACTCCCCCTTCGTCGTCCCAGCCGTGCCGCCAACGGTGGCTGCCTGGCTGCTGCCCTCCCTCCCCGGAGCGACGGCGCTGCCCTTGCAGCCCCCGCAGGTACCCACCCTCCCCTCCGCGCTGCCCCAGGCCACCGTCTGGCACGTGGTGCCGGGGGTCCAGGGGCAGGTGCTGCAGCTCCCCGCCGGGGTGCAGCTGCCACCTGGGGGGCACCTCCCAGCCCAGGGGCACCACCTGCAGCTTGGGCAGCTCCCCGCCGGGGGGCAGCTCCCTGCTGTGGGGCAGCTCCCCGCCGTGGGGCACCAGCTGCAGCTGGTGCAGCTCCCCGCTGTGGGGCAAAACCTGCAGCTGGTGCAGCTCCCCGCTGTGGAGCAAAACCTGCAGCTGGTGCAGCTCCCAACCATGGGGCACCAGCTGCAGCTGGTGCAGCTCCCCGCCGGGGGGCAGCTCCCCCACACCGCTCCTCCCTGTGCCCCCGTCCATCAGTGGGGACAGCCCATGGTGACGGGGACACTGGTACCCCACCATGCGCTGGGGCTGGGGCCCAGGGCCGTGCTCCATGGGGAGCTCCTGCACCCCGCAGGCACCTGCCTGTTGCAGGCCCCCGCCCAGCGCAACCCCCCGCCACCCCTCGTCCCGGGGCCTCCGCTGCGGGGGCAGGCGCTCCCCACGCCCCGCACCCTGAGCAGCAGCCGGGGGCAGCTGCCGGAGCCCTGCTTGCACGCCGTGGGGCTCAGCGAGGACCAGGGGCCCCCGCTGCCCGGCCCCACTGCCCCCAAGCCTGCCCAGGCTCCAAGGACCGCCAGCACCCAGACGGCGACGCCTGACGGTGAGTTTGGGGCTGGCCCAGCCGGCCGCTGGGCGCCCCACACCCAGGGGCCATGGGAAAGCTGACATCGCCCGTCTTGGGGGATTTTCTTGCTTCGTCCTCAGCGGCGACAGCCCCGCAGGTGCCTGAGGAGCCCCCGCAGCTGCCCGAGCTGGGCCCTGATGCCTTTGCCGAGGCCTTTCCAGAGCTGGCAGGGGACAGCCAGCAGCTGCAGCACATGCAGGACGAGCTCCTGGCCGACCTGGACATCCCCATCCCCGGCATGGAGGAGCTGCTCAGCTGGCTCGATGCCGTGGAGCCCCAGGACGCCTTCCCCGATTTGCCCAGCAGTCCTGCCCTCAGCCGCTTCCTCTCGCAGCTGCCCGACCTCTGCGAGGACATCGAGGAGCCGAGCACGCAGGGACTGGAAGCCACAGGAGCCCTCGGTGAGGTCCCCTCAACCCCTGGGCTGCGCCCCGAGAAGCTTGAGGGTGGGCTGTCGCTGCAGTCCCCCGTCGTGCCAGCAGTGAGCCCCCCGCTCAGCCCTGCAGCCAGTCCCCTGCCCAGTGCGCTTAGGAGCCCCCTACCCAGTCCACCCCTGAGTCCCCCCAGGAGCCTCCCTGACACCCAGCTCCTCAGTGCCCTTAGTAGACCCCTGCCCCAACCCCCCCAGCGTTCCCTCAAGACCCGCCCCAACCCCAAGGTCCCCAGTGCCCTTAGTAGACCCCAGCCCAAATCCCCCCCGAGTTCCCCCAAGAAACGCCCCAACCCCAAGGGCCGCAGTGCCCTTAGTAGACCCCAGCCCAAATCCCCCCCGAGTTCCCCCAAGAAACGCCCCAACCCCAAGGGCCGCACTGACCATAGGAGACCCCTGCCCAAACGCCCCCTGGGTCCCCTCAAGAGCCCCCCGCCTGCCCCTGCGTCCACCGGCACCAAGCGGGGGGCCAAGCGCCCTGCGCCCAGCAGCACCCCCGGGACAGCGCAGAGCTGCCAGCACAGGAGGCCGACGACAGAGAACCCCCCCGGCAAGGAGAGGAAGACGCTGCTGGGCCAGGCTGGCCAAGGCCGCAAGAGACCGTGCCAGGGGAAGACGGCTGGCAGCAGCACGGTGGCTGGCAGCAGCAGGGAAGCAGGCAGCAGCGGGCAGCAGCTGGCGATCAACAGCACCACGGCACCCAGCAAGAGAGCGCGAAGCCCGGGGGCTGCAGGGGGGCAAGGAGCAGCGGCGCCACCTCCCCGCAGAGCGCGGCTGCTGCCGGAGACTCCGAGTGGGGAGCCCCGTGCCGTGCGGCCCCAGGACAGGCTCTGTCCCCAGGCCAGCGGGGCCAGGACGCTGCAGCGCCAGCAGCCGGGGACAAAGACCCCCAGCGAGACTTTGCAGCCGCTGGGGGCCAGGGCCAAGGCGCTGGGGCCAGCGTGCCAGCTGGCCTGTGTGCAGCCGCAGCCCACCTCCAGCAGCCCCAGCAGCATGCCCAGCGCCCCGCCGACAGTGCCAGGCTCCAGCTACCCGTGACCGACCTCGGGCTTCTCCTCGACGGCCCCCGCAGCACCCAGGCAGGCACAGAGACCTCTGCAGGCACCTGCTCCAGCTTCAGCCACGCTCCTCAGCCCTTGCCCCTCTCGCTTGCCCTCTCCCCTCTCTCGTGCTGGAGCTAGGGGATGGGCTTGCCACTCACAGGGATGGCAACAGCGCCAATGGCAAATGCGCGCGCGCCTCACCCAGGAAGGTGGCAATGGCAAGCTGGGGAGATGCTGGCAGCAGCTGGGCTGGGAAAGCTTGGCCATGGCAACTGCTGCTTGGGACACCAAAGGGCTGAGAGACAAGACTTGCTTCTTCTTTCGGGGCATTGCTCTTCTTTCCTGCCTTCTGGATTAAATTCCTCTCCTTAGGTGGTCACTCAGCAAGGCCTCTGCCTGCAGAGCACTTCTTCTTGCACTGGCATGCCAAGGGGATAAGAACTGGGAGGTTTTGGGGACAGCAAATGATCAGTGGGATGGGAAGTGATGATGGGGATAGCAATTCATTGGAATGGGACAAATGGGTTTTATTTGTATTAAATTTAAATTTTTAAATTTTCATTTAATTTGTTGGTTTTCTTATTTATTTAATTAAATCCACTTTATTGACTGTGTTGTACAGTATGGCATTGTTTTATTATTATAAAATTATAAGTATTTAATAGCATTAAATATTTTTATATATTAATATCTTATAAACTGTAAGTATCATTATTTATTATTTTGTTGGTTTTTATTCCTTTTCTACCCTATTAAACTCTCTTTATCACAACGCACTGGTTTGGATTTTATTTTTCCTTCCGAGTCGTTCTGGATTCACTCCGGATGGGGGGACACTAGCGAACGCCTGTGTGCTTCAGATCCAAGGTCACCTTTGCCCTCATTCAAGATACATATTTGCATCTGTTGTTGTGAAACAAAATTAACAACAGGAACAATAAAGTTACCTACTTGCTAGCAGCAGCTCTACATTTGCTGGGGTCTGCTCTGTGCATTTTGAAGACCATTCCATGCTCTTCAGCCCCTTCAGGAGGAAATGTATGGTTCTAGGAAAATGCGTCTTGACCTGATGCAAAGCTGTGACGCAGCCTGCAGCTGCTGCAAGCCCTGGCATTTTACCTGCAGCCCCTCCAACAACTCTGATGTTCCCTGCATCGACTTCAACCACTGCGGCAGGACCTGAGGCCCCTCAAAGCCTTGTCACACACCCTGCGGCCCCTCCAGCCCCTGGCATGTTCCCTGCAGCCCCTCCAGCCCCTGGCATGTTCCCTGCAGCCCCTCCAAGCCTGGCACAGGCCCTACAGCTGGCTCCGGGGACAACCCCGTTGCTGTCTCAGGCACCAATACACACAAGGGGAAGGAATGCATGCAGAAGTCATCTCGTTTCAGAAGGGCAGAAAGTCCTCCCAAGAAGGGGAAGGAGCAAGAGGAAGGCGAGGCAGCCTACCCCAAGGTAGGGCCATCCCAGGGCACAGGAGGCTGTTGGAAAGGAGATTAGATAGAAAAGCAGCAGGAAGCAGGTGATCCCCATCCCTGGGCGAGCTGCGAGCCATGGAACAAGATTGCAGCTGTCCTCCAGGCGAGCACATTGTCAGCTGGCTGCTGCGCTGCTGGGATAGCAGCTGCGGGAGCCTGGCAGCAGAGGGCAGGGAAGCCAAGCAGCTGGGATCCTTCTCTGGGGAAGGGGGCACTGAGAAAGCGCTTGCAAACAGGGCACAAGCCCTCAGCCTCTGGAGGCGTGAAGGAAAGGGATCCCTTCTGGGAAGATGCTGTGGGCTTGCTGAGGCTCGAAGAACAGACGGTGCTGGCTGCTACCAGCGTGCTGCAGCAGCGGCAAGACAGAGCCGTGGTGGTTTTCCTCAGCTGGGCAGCTGAGCTCCAGCACAAGCGCTCTCTCCCTGCCCCTCCTCCAACGCCAAGGGGAGAAAAGAGGCTGGCAAGGGCTCAAGGGCTGCCAGAAGGACAGGGAGATCACTCCACAAGGAGCGTCACGGGCAAAGCAGGCTCAGCACAGCCTGTTCCAGTCCAGCCTGGGGCCTGCTCCTGAGGGGGCTCTCCACAGGCCGCGGCCTCCTCCAGGCCACAGCCACCTGCTCCACTGGGGGCTCCTCCACCCGCAGGGGGGCTGCAGCGTGAAGATCTGCTCCACGGGGGACCCATGGGCTGCAGGGGGACAGCCTGCTCCACCAGGGGCCTCTCCCTGCACAGGCCGCAGGGGAACTGCTGCTGGGAGCCTGGAGCACCTCCTGCCTCCTGCTGCACGGACCTTGGGGGCTGCACAGAGCTTTCTCACTCCTCCCTGAGCCACACGCTGCTGGGCAGCAGCTTTTGTTCCCTTTCTTAGATGGGCTCTCCCCCAGGCGCAAACATCATCCTTTTGCTCTGTGTTCTGGGCAGCAGCGGGTGGGTCCCTCTTGGAAGGAGCCTCCTGGAAGGGGCCCTGAGCTCCCATGGGGCAGCTGCTGCATTCTCCTCACAGAGGACACCCCTGCAGCCCCCCGCTCCCACAGCCTGGCCACGCAAACCCAAGCCAAGACGAGCGAGCCTCCCTGATTGCCAGCCAGCAGCTGGCTCAGCCTGGGACCCCAGGCCAGTGCCCACAAGACTCTCCTGGGCCTTGAAAAGCAAGCCTTGTGGGGACGGAGCACCCACAAAGAATGGACTCACACAACAGGACTCCTTGCCAACACTGCCTCACAGACACCTGGGCCTTGAGCGGGTAGCTCACCTTGAGCGAGCTCATTTCCTTCCCAGTAGCTGAAATGTGCCCTTTCGGGGGCATTTGGGGACTACAGCGTGCTGCTGAGAGGGATGTTGGAGCTCCTGCAGGGCAGTGCTTCCACTAAGGCAAGGCCTTTTCTGCATCTTCTACTGCCCTGCAAGCGAGGATGCTTGGGGCACACAAGAAGCTGGCAGGGGACACAGCTGCAGGGATTGCAGGGATTCCTAAAGTCATAGCCAAATACAAGAAAGACAGGAGGACGTGATCCTTTTGATAGAAAGGAGCTGGGTTTTGGGTCAAAATCCATCCCTTTTTCTATCCCGCAGACCCCCAAGGGCGTAGGACAGCAGCACTGCAGGGCAGCAAGAGATGCTGTGCATTTCTCTCATCCCCTTGAGACAGCCACTGGGTGACGATGGTGCCAAGTGTCTGGAAAGAGACCTTGCTTTCTCAGGCCCAGGTGTCCAGCTGCACACCAAGGCAATCCCTGGCTTCCAGGCGCGGTTGCCAGGCCCAAGGCCGAGCTCCCCTGCGAACCCCCAGCCCAGCAGACCTTGCTCCTGGCATTGTGGAGCAGCCATTTCACGGCAGCCTTTTCTCCTGGCAGTCAGCTTAGCGCCGAAAGCTCTGTCACCGGGACACCCGAGAGGCGTGGCAGCTCAGCAGAGAGTCACTGTCAGCTTGGAGCTCACAAAGGTGGGTGGCCGCAAGTGCCCTGAGCGTCCAGCTCGCATTGAGGACTGGTGCTGGCACTCGAGGCGTGGAGGTCGGCATGGTGCAATGGGAGACGCCACTGTCCTGCTGGTGGGACAAGAGACACTGATGTGCTGCTGCTGCAGGAGGAGACTTGAAGGTGCTGCTGCTTAGAGGTGCTGAGGAGCGGGCAGCCTCCTTCGTGGTGGCTGAGCTGAGCATGCTCCTGTTCATTAGTACTCTCCCCTTCCTATGTTTTTCCTAAGGTGGAGAGAGAGAAACGCACAGATCTCTTTCTTTCCCGGTAAGAAATGGAAGAGCCTCGTATCTACATATTTGCCAGATTCATCCTAGCACCCTTGGGACTGGGGATCTGTGTTGATCTGTAATAAAGAGCAATCATCAGCACAGCAAATCCCCGTGACCTTGTGTCTATCAGCATCGTCCAAATCCCTCTCTAGAGCTGTAGGCTGGCCAAGCTGTGTGTTGGATGGTGAAGCTGGGAAACGCTTGGGATGGGGAAGGCTGAGTGGGCCGAGAAATCCTTGCTGGGATGGGAAGGTTTCCTTGGCGTGGAAAGGCATTGGGCTAGGAAATGAGAGAGGTGGGAAATGTTCCCGGGCTTTGAAAGCACTGGGAAGCAAAAGCATTGGGATGAGCAATCGCTCCTGGGATGGGAAAACATTGGGATGGGAAGTCTTGAAAGGGGTGGGTAACATTCGCTGAGGAAGGAAATACTTGGAAAAGTCATCCAAGAGAGGGAAATTCTTTGGGACGAGATCTCTTTGGATGAAGAAACGCTTCGTGTTGATGGGAAATCTTTTGTCTGGGAATCTGTTCTCATGTGAACTTGTCAGGATGGGAAATGACCATGAGGATGAAAGCTGGTCCTGGCATGGGAAATGCCAGGGAAAAGAGGCGGTGTGGAAGCGTGGTGGGCATGGCAAGTGCTGCGTGGGAGGGCAAGCCTGCTGGGGATGGCCAAGTCTTGCGCTGGGCAGCCTGCTTGGGTCCAAAGCCGGCAGTCCTCCCCAAGATGTCGGCGAGGGGCTGGTGAGCCGTTGGGACGGAACCCCCGTTGCCCGGGTTCCCCAAGCAACCGCCCCACTCTCCAGCCACCATGGCAGGTCCAGCAGCCGGCTCCCGCTCCTCCCGGGGCTGCGGCCCTGCTGGCGAGCCCAGCGCCCCAGAGCTCAGCCCAGCGGCCTTTTTCCCACAGAGGGTTTCCCCAGACGGCTTCCGCGGCTTGCGCAGACGCAAAACTCCCCCTTCGTCGTCCCAGCCGTGCCGCCAACGGTGGCTGCCTGGCTGCTGCCCTCCCTCCCCGGAGCGACGGCGCTGCCCTTGCAGCCCCTGCAGGTACCCACCCTCCCCTCCGCGCTGCCCCAGGCCACCGTCTGGCACGTGGTGCCGGGGGTCCAGGGGCAGGTGCTGCAGCTCCCCGCCGGGGTGCAGCTGCCACCTGGGGGGCACCTCCCAGCCCAGGGGCACCACCTGCAGCTTGGGCAGCTCCCCGCCGGGGGGCAGCTCCCTGCTGTGGGGCAGCTCCCCCACACCGCTCCTCCCTGTGCCCCCAGTGTCTCCCAGTGGGGACAGCCCCTGCTGACGGAGACGCTGGTGCCCCAGGATCCCCTCTGCTTGGGGCCCAGGGCCGTGCTCCAAGGGGAGCTCCTGCACCCCGCAGGCACCTGCCTGCTGCAGGCTCCTGCCCACCCCGGCCCCCCCCCACTCCTCGTGCCGGGGCCTCCGCTGTGGGCGCAGGCACTCCCCGCGCCCCGCACCCTGAGCAGCAGCCGGGGGCAGCTGCCGGAGCCCTGCTTGCACGCCGTGGGGCTCAGCGAGGACCAGGGGCCCCCGCTGCTTGGCCCCACTGCCCCCGAGTCTGCCCAGGCTCCAAGGACCGCCAGCACCCAGACGGCGACGCCCGATGGTGAGTTTGGGGCTGGCCCAGCCGGCCGCTGGGCGCCCCACACCCAGGAGCCATGGCAAAGCTGGCATCGGGGGATGCCTGGGGGATTGCATTGGCTTGCTTTTTCCTCAGCGGCGTCACTTGCAGAGGTGCCTGAGGAGCCCCTGGAGCTGCTGGAGCTGGGACCCGATGCCTTCACTGAGGCCTTTCCCCAGCTGGCAGGGGACAGCCAGCAGCTGCAGCACGTGCAGGACCAGCTCCCGGCCAATCTGGACAGCTCCGGCTTGGAGGCGCAGCTCAGCTGCCTGGATGCCGTGGAGCCCCAGGACGCCTTCCCCGATTTGCCCAGCAGTCCTGCCCTCAGCCGCTTCCTCTCGCAGCTGCCCGACCTCTGCGAGGACATCGAGGAGCCGAGCACACAGGGACTGGCAGCCACCAGAGCGCTGGGTGAGGTCCCCTCAACCCCTGGGCTGCGCCCCGACAAGGTGCAGGCTGGGCGGGTGCTGCAGCCCCCTGCAGCTGCTGTGCCGCCACTCAGCTCCCCCCTCAAGCCTGCAGCCCGGCCCCAGCTCAGGAGAGCCCTGCCCAAAAGGCCCCCCCAGCAGGAATTCATCCCTGCCCGCAGGAGAACCCTGCACCAGCCTCCCTCGGCTCCCGTCCAGAGCCCCCCCGACCCTGACTTCCTCACTGCCCTCAGGAGAGCCTTGCCCAAGCCTCGCCTGAGTCCCCTCCAGAGCCCCCCCGACCCTGCCCGCAGGAGACCCCTGCCCAAGGCTCCCTCGGCTCCTGTCCAGAGCCCCCCTGACCCTGACTTCCTCACTGCCCTGAGGAGAGCCCTGCCCAAGCCTCACCCGAGTCCCCTCCAGAGCCCCCCCGACCCTGCCCGCAGGAGACCCCTGCCCAAGCCTCTCCCCAAAAGGCCCCCCCAGCAGGAATTCATCCCTGCCCGCAAGAGAACCCTGCCCCAGCCTCCCTTGGCTCCCCTCAAGAGGCCTCAACTTCTCCCAGCCCTGAGGAGAGCCCTGCCCAGTCCCCCTCGCAGTCCCCTCCAGAGCCCCCCGCCTGCCCCTGCGCCCACCGGCACCAAGTGGGGGGCCAAGCGCCCCGCGCCCACCAGCACCCCCAGCACAGCGCAGAGCTCCCAGCACAGGAGGCCCACGACGGACAAGACCCCCGGCAAGGAGAAGACGCTGCTGCTGGGCCAGGCTGGCCAAGGCCCCAAGACGCTGCGCCAGGGCAAGACGGCTGGCCACAGCGCGCTGCCTGGCAGCAGCAGCCAAGCGGGCAGCGGCAGGCAGCAGCCAGCGAGCGACAGCACCAGGGCGCCCAGCAAGAGAGCGCGAAGCCCGGGGGCTGCTGGGGGGCAAGAAGCAGCGGCGCCGCCTCTCTGCAGAGCGCGGCTGCTGCCGGAGCCCCTCCCCATGAAGCCCCGTGCCCATGCCCGTGCCCGTGCCCGTGCCCGTGCCCGTGCCGTGCGGCCCCAGGACAGGCTCCGGCCCCAAGCCAGCGGGGCCAAGACGCTGCAGCGCCAGCAGCCGGGGACAAAGACCCCCAGCGAGACTTTGCAGCCGCTGGGGGCCAGGGCCAAGGCGCTGGGGCCAGTGCGCCAGCCGCCCTGTGTGCAGCCGCAGCCCACCTCCAGCGGCATGCCCAGGGCCCGGCCGACGCTGCCAGGCTCCAGCGCTGTGCCCGCTGCCCCCCGGCCCCCAGCTGGCCACAAGGCCCAGGCGCTGCTGGCACCACCAGGCAGCACAGGAGCACAGAGAGCTCCCCCAGAGCAGGCGCCCAGAGTGTGGGGCCTGCCAGCCGCAGGGGGCCAAGCGCAGCGTCCGGCTCTGCCCACGCAGCCGCGCACGCTGCAGCGTCCGGCACAGCCCCGCGTGGACTACGTGCCCTGCGTGGGGCCCTGGGCGGGCCGCGACGCAGCGCCCACGCCGCTGGAGGAGCAGGAGGAGTCGGTGCCCATCACGCCGCAGCAGCGTCCCGAGCGGGAGCGCCTGAAGAAGCTGGCCCAGGAGGAGCGGCAGCGGGCGGCCCACCAGACCAATATCGGCCCCGTGCAATTCTTCGTGCAGCGGCAGAAGGACCACGCCATAGCCTACTATTACAGCTACCCGTGACCGACCTCGGGCTTCTCCTCGACGGCCCCCGCAGCACCCAGGCAGGCACAGAGACCTCTGCAGGCACCTGCTCCAGCTTCAGCCACGCTCCTCAGCCCTTGCCCCTCTCGCTTGCCCTCTCCCCTCTCTCGTGCTGGAGCTAGGGGATGGGCTTGCCACTCACAGGGATGGCAACAGCGCCAATGGCAAATGCGCGCGCGCCTCACCCAGGAAGGTGGCAATGGCAAGCTGGGGAGATGCTGGCAGCAGCTGGGCTGGGAAAGCTTGGCCATGGCAACTGCTGCTTGGGACACCAAAGGGCTGAGAGACAAGACTTGCTTCTTCTTTCGGGGCATTGCTCTTCTTTCCTGCCTTCTGGATTAAATTCCTCTCCTTAGGTGGTCACTCAGCAAGGCCTCTGCCTGCAGAGCACTTCTTCTTGCACTGGCATGCCAAGGGGATAAGAACTGGGAGGTCTTTGGGATAGCAAATGATCAGTGGGATGGGAAGTGATGATGGGGATAGCAATTCATTGGAATGGGACAAATGGGTTTTATTTGTATTAAATTTAAATTTTTTAATTTTCATTTAATTTATTGGTTTTCTTATTTATTTAATTAAATCCACTTTATTGACTGTGTTGTACGGTATGGCATTGTTTTATTTTTATAAAATTATAAGTATTTAATAGTATTAAATATTTTTATATATTAATATCTTATAAACTGTAAGTATCATTATTTATTATTTTGTTGGTTTTTATTCCTTTTCTACCCTATTAAACTCTCTTTGTCACAACGCACTGGTTTGGACTTTATTTTTCCTTCCGAGTCGTTCTGGATTCACTCCGGATGGGGGGACACTAGCGAACGCCTGTGTGCTTCAGATCCAAGGTCACCTTTGCCCTCATTCAAGATACATATTTGCATCTGTTGTTGTGAAACAAAATTAACAACAGGAACAATAAAGTTACCTACTTGCTAGCAGCAGCTCTACATTTGCTGGGGTCTGCTCTGTGCATTTTGAAGACCATTCCATGCTCTTCAGCCCCTTCAGGAGGAAATGTATGGTTCTAGGAAAATGCGTCTTGACCTGATGCAAAGCTGTGACGCAGCCTGCAGCTGCTGCAAGCCCTGGCATTTTACCTGCAGCCCCTCCAACAACTCTGATGTTCCCTGCATCGACTTCAACCACTGCGGCAGGACCTGAGGCCCCTCAAACCCTTGTCACACACCCTGCGGCCCCTCGAACCCCTGGCATGTTCCCTGCAGCCCCTTCAGCCCCTGGCATGTTCCCTGCAGCCCCTCCAAGCCTGGCACAGGCCCTACAGCTGGCTCCGGGGACGACCCCGTTGCTGTCTCAGGCACCAATACACACAAGGGGAAGGAATGCATGCAGAAGTCATCTCGTTTCAGAAGGGCAGAAAGTCCTCCCAAGAAGGGGAAGGAGCAAGAGGAAGACGAGGCAGCCTACCCCAAGGTAGGGCCATCCCAGGGCACAGGAGGCTGTTGGAAAGGAGATTAGATAGAAAAGCAGCTGGAAGCAGGTGATCCCCATCCCTGGGCGAGCTGCAAGCCATGGGACAAGATTGCAGCTATCCTCCAGGCGAGCACATTGTCAGCTGGCTGCTGCGCTGCTGGGATAGCAGCTGCGGGAGCCTGGCAGCAGAGGGCAGGGAAGCCAAGCAGCTGGGATCCTTCTCTGGGGAAGGGGGCACTGAGAAAGCGCTTGCAAACAGGGCACAAGCCCTCAGCCTCTGGAGGCGGCGCCTGTGAGGCGTGAAGGAAAGGGATCCCTTCTGGGAAGATGCTGTGGGCTTGCTGAGGCTCGAAGAACAGACGGTGCTGGCTGCTACCAGCGTGCTGCAGCAGCGGCAAGACAGAGCCGTGGTGGTTTTCCTCAGCTGGGCAGCTGAGCTCCAGCACAAGCACTCTCTCCCTGCCCCTCCTCCAACGCCAAGGGGAGAAAAGAGGCTGGCAAGGGCTCAAGGGCTGCCAGAAGGACAGGGAGATCACTCCACAAGGAGCGTCACGGGCAAAGCAGGCTCAGCACAGCCTGTTCCAGTCCAGCCCGGGGCCTGCTCCTGCGGGGGCTCTCCACAGGCCGCGGCCTCCTCCAGGCCACAGCCACCTGCTCCACCGGGGGCTCCTCCACCCGCAGGGGGGCTGCAGCGTGGAGATCTGCTCCACGGGGGACCCATGGGCTGCAGGGGGACAGCCTGCTCCACCAGGGGCCTCTCCCTGCACAGGCCGCAGGGGAACTGCTGCTGGGAGCCTGGAGCACCTCCTGCCTCCTGCTGCACGGACCTTGGGGGCTGCACAGAGCTTTCTCACTCCTCCCTGAGCCAGACGCTGCTGGGCAGCAGCTTTTGTTCCCTTTCTTAGATGGGCTCTCCCCCAGGCGCAAACATCATCCTTTTGCTCTGTGTTCTGGGCAGCAGCGGGTGGGTCCCTCCTGGAAGGAGCCTCCTGGCAGCGGCCCTGAGCTCCCACGGGGCAGCTGCTGCATTCTCCTCACAGAGGACACCCCTGCAGCCCCCCGCTCCCACAGCCTGGCCACGCAAACCCAAGCCAAGACACCGAGCGAGCCTCCCTGATTGCCAGCCAGCAGCTGGCTCAGCCTGAGACCCTAGGCCAGTGCCCACAAGACTCTCCAGGGCCTTGAAAAGCAAGCCTTGTGGGGACGGAGCACCCACAAAGAACAGACTCACACAACAGGACTCCTTGCCAACACCGCCTCACAGACACCTGGGCCTTGAGCGGGTAGCTCACCTTGAGCGAGCTCATTTCCTTCCCAGTAGCTGAAATGTGCCATTTCGGGGGCATTTGGGGGCTACAGCGTGCTGCTGAGAGGGTTGTTGGAGCTCCTGCAGGGCAGTGCTTCCACTAAGGCAAGGCCTTTTCTGCATCTTCTACTGCCCTGCAAGCGAGGATGCTGGGGGCACACAAGAAGCTGGCAGGGGACACAGCTGCAGGGATTGCAGGGATTCCTAAAGTCATAGCCAAATACAAGAAAGACAGGAGGACGTGATGCTTCCGAGAGAAAGGAGCTCGCTTTGGGGTCAAAATCCATCCCTTTTTCAGGAAAGCAAGAGATGCTGTGCATTTCTCTCGTCCCCCTCAGACAGCCACTGGGTGACGATGGTGCCAAGTGTCTGGAAAGAGACCTTGCTTTCTCAGGCCCAGGTGTCCAGCTGCACACCAAGGCCGTCCCTGGCTTCCAGGCGCAGTTGCCAGGCCCAAGGCTGAGCTCCCCTGCGAACCCCCAGCCCAGCAGACCTTGCTCCTGGCATTGTGGAGCAGCCATTTCACGGCAGCCTTTTCTCCTGGCAGTCAGCTTAGCGCCGAAAGCTCTGTCACCGGGACGCCTGAGAGCTGTGGCAGCTCAGCAGAGAGTCACTGTCAGCCTTGGAGCTCACAAAGGTGGGTGGCCACAAATGCCCTGAGTGTCCAGCTAGCATTGAGGACTGCTGTGGCACTCAAATTGTCACCTGTTTGCTGCGATGCTGGGATACCTGCTCTGGTAGCCTGGCATCAGAGGCCAGGGAAGCCAAGCAGCTGGGATCCTTCTCTGAGGCAGGGGACACTGAGAGTGGAAATGGAAATGGGGCACAAGACCTCCGCCTCTCAAAGGAACCCCTCAGATGTTTAGGTATAGTAAACTTATGTATATCTGTGTGACTCTAGACCACAACATGTTAGTGTTCTGGTTTGTCCACTGCTTTGTTGTGGGGGCTTTGAGTTGGCCTCTACTCTTTAGGTGAATGCTGACTTCATATCTATGGTGCACTTTATTCTTGAAATGGGAAGTTTCTACCAATTTCCTGTCCAAAGTTCCTCATAAGCCAACTGCAATCATCATTTCAGATGTATCTCCCAACTTACACATTTCCTAATTCTCCTTGATATTTACTCAAGAAATGCATTTTCACAGAGACATCATATTTTTCTCTCAACTCGCATCTGGCTGAGCAGAATGATGTCCTTTAATTCCCTTCCACACAATAGGCAACTTGTTCCTTCTGTCTTCTGAACACTTCCTCCTAAGTTCAATGTGAATACAAGTGGCAGAATTTTGCCTCATGTCTTAAATGTGTGGCAGGGCTGCCCTGTCAGGTGTATTTATACTGGAGAAAAAAAAAAAAAAAAGAATAGCCATACATACCATATAACCACTTAACTTTTTCAGTTCTTCTGTTAACAGTGCATGAACATGGGGTTTTGTTGTTTTATTGTTTGTTTTAAACTCCTGACTGCCATATAGCAAACATGACAAAAAAAAAAAAAAAAAAAGAAAAAAAAAAAAAAACCACCCTTGGTTGAGAATCTCTTAGCATGGCTCTGCTTTGTATTATCAAATGTCACTTCACCTGAACCATTTCAATCACAAGGGATATCCTTCTGTCAGGCTCGGTAGGACTTCCCAACTTTATGTCACCTGGAAATCTCAAAGCTCATATGTAATTTTTAGTCTTCGGCCACCACGTCCATACTGAACATACCTAAATTTGAAGTCATCTCTGCTCTGAATAGGAGGTTGGGTTTTCAGAGCTCTCTTCCAGCCTACATTTCTCCATGAGTCTTTGCCTCCTTAGCAGCTGCAGTTTCAGAACTGTCTCTGAGAATCACTACAGGGAACCTCTCCTTTGCCGGTAATTCCCTCTTCGAACAGTGTGAACAATTGCAAACTCCCTTGATTCACTTGCAGCCCCAAAGCCCAAATCCATAGATAAGGTATCAGAAGCTCACAGAAAGTGAAATAGATGTAGTTCATCCCCTATGTAGGGGAGCACTGGTCCTACAAAGGCAAGCTACTAAATTCTCTGGAAACAAATTAGCTTTAATAAATTATCTTGTAAATTCCACATTACCCGCTACTTCCCTAGTCTTATCTCTTCTTGCTACAAAACTTTGCCCAGCGTTGATGTCAAACTAACAGGCCTGCACTTGTCTGGATCACTCTTTACATTCTCCTGGACAGAAGTATATTTGTTACTCTCCCGTTCTGGGGACTATCCCTGATTTGCACAGTTGTGATGTATTTTTCCTACTTGAGTTGTTGTTCTGTGTGCCAATGCTGTTAATAGGCTAGGTAGATATCAGCTTGTCATTTTTCACTTGAATCACTGTAGATTTTTATTTCACCTCAGATGATGTTGTGCCTAGTGCCCTACCCTCATTTGCAATGGGAATCCTGTCACTGCCCTTAATATCACATTGTTGTTGCTGTTAGATGCAGGAAATAAGATTTGCAGCATTTGAGACATCATTAACTTTTGATCTATTTTTGCCTCGAGTATGCAACTGTCCTAATTTGTTCTCTTTGTTCCCCCTGGTTTCTGTGGCTTAAGTATCATTTACTATTATTGTTTAATTTCCTATGTGAAGGAGGTTTTGGGTCATTCGTACTTTATTTTTGCAGTTTTTAACCTCTGAAATGTACCTTTTCTCATTGCTTTTTTCCCATCTGAATTTTGAATTTTAACTCTGCCTTCTCTGCACTCCAGTCCCAGAGATGCTTAGTCAGACTCAATGATTCATTTCCTTAGATTTCAAAGTTTGCATTTGTAAGCCTCAAAAATTTCATTCTAAGCCTGGTTTTGTTTTATGGTTTGTTTTATCAGTTTTATGGTATGATAAGCTTTTGCTTCCACTGAAGGGTAGAAGTCATTACGAATAGTGCCAACAAAACAGAAACATAACAATGAAAATGATATTTGAATTCAGAATAGGTATTTAAAAAGTTCACCTTCTCCAGCACAAATGGGGAAAGTAAAATAAATAAATAAATAAATAGAGCAGTCCTAAATCATCAAAACTGGCCAAAGAATTAGAAGAAGCACTATTTTTCCAAGGCTGCAATGTTTTCCATTCATCTCACTGGGCCAGCAGAGCACTAGAGAGCTGGATGCACTGAAGTCCTGGCTCATACCCTAAATGACCTGCAGGAAGATCTTCTTATCTCTGTCCCCCCGTTTCTCCTTTCAATCTCTGTTTTGTCTGTTTGTATCACTAGCTATCAAAGCGCTACTGAGATATGCACGTGCAGCACCCAGCACAACCTTGTTTCAGGCTCCAGTGGGACCTTTAGGCATTACCATCCTATAAACAAGTCACAGTGATAGTGAGTGTAATTACAGTCGTCAAACTATTCCAGCTCCACTTCATTAGCCATGCCCTGAGCTAAATAACATTTTAATCATTTTGATATGTCATCTGTGGCTTTCTTCACTGTCACTTGCAATCCAGCAAACTCCTTCCTTCATGTTTCTAGATTAGACAGAGGGTTCTTAACTGCAGACATCCACTTCCCTGTTCAGGAAGCAGTGAGACCTTTCATCTTCACCCAGAATTAAGATGATATCCAAGCATCATGAGACACAGCGCGTATGTCTCCTAGGCCCATCCCATAAGAGCAGGACATTTACCTCACATGAGAAGAAGACTTAATGCAGAGGCAAAGCAAGATACTCGGTGTCAAAGCCATGTCTGGATGATCATTAAAGACAGATCAAAATTACCCAGTACAGGAGGAAAATCTATCATTTGAAGAAGATTATGGTCTCTGATTATTAGTTTCAAAATTAGTTTTTTTCTTTGGATTTCCTCTGAACTTAAACTTAGTTTGGAATGCCTTTGGTTTTGAATAGTTCTGAAATTGTATTACTTCTCCTAAGTAAGTTGATAGTCTGTTCTATTTACGTGAAATTCAAATAATATTGTGAAGGATCTGCCATCACTCAGCCAGGCTGAGAGCCTTCCTGTACTTAAAGGCAACCTATAGGAAAGCTGGGGAGGGGGTCTTTATCAGGGCCTGAAGTGACAGGACATGGAGTAATAGCTTTACACTGAAAAGTTAGATTTCTGATATATGTTAGGAAGAAATTCTTTACTGATAGTACTTCACATCCAGCCACTCCAGCCCCTGGCAAGTTCCCTGCGGCCCCTCCAAGCCTGGCACAGGCCCTACAGCTGGCTCCGGGGACGACCCCGTTGCTGTCTCAGGCACCAATACACACAAGGGGAAGGAATGCATGCAGAACTCAGCTTGTTTCAGAAGGGCAGAAAGTCCTCCCAAGAAGGGGAAGGAGCAAGAGGAAGGCGAGGCAGCCTACCCCAAGGTAGGGCCATCCCAGGGCACAGGAGGCTGTTGGAAAGGAGATTAGATAGAAAAGCAGCAGGAAGCAGGTGATCCCCATCCCTGGGCGAGCTGCAAGCCATGGGACAAGATTGCAGCTATCCTCCAGGCGAGCACATTGTCAGCTGGCTGCTGCGCTGCTGGGATAGCAGCTGCGGGAGCCTGGCAGCAGAGGGCAGGGAAGCCAAGCAGCTGGGATCCTTCTCTGGGGAAGGGGGCACTGAGAAAGCGCTTGCAAACAGGGCACAAGCCCTCAGCCTCTGGAGGCGTGAAGGAAAGGGATCCCTTCTGGGAAGATGCTGTGGGCTTGCTGAGGCTCGAAGAACAGACGGTGCTGGCTGCTACCAGCGTGCTGCAGCAGCGGCAAGACAGAGCCGTGGTGGTTTTCCTCAGCTGGGCAGCTGAGCTCCAGCACAAGCGCTCTCTCCCTGCCCCTCCTCCAACGCCAAGGGGAGAAAAGAGGCTGGCAAGGGCTCAAGGGCTGCCAGAAGGACAGGGAGATCACTCCACAAGGAGCGTCACGGGCAAAGCAGGCTCAGCACAGCCTGTTCCAGTCCAGCCCGGGGCCTGCTCCTGCGGGGGCTCTCCACAGGCCGCGGCCTCCTCCAGGCCACAGCCACCTGCTCCACCGGGGGCTCCTCCAGCCACAGGGGGGCTGCAGCGTGGAGATCTGCTCCACGGGGGACCCATGGGCTGCAGGGGGACAGCCTGCTCCACCAGGGGCCTCTCCCTGCACAGGCCGCAGGGGAACTGCTGCTGGGAGCCTGGAGCACCTCCTGCCTCCTGCTGCACGGACCTTGGGGGCTGCACAGAGCTTTCTCACTCCTCCCTGAGCCAGACGCTGCTGGGCAGCAGCTTTTGTTCCCTTTCTTAGATGCAAGATCTTCTTAAATTCAGTCCAGCCAAGTAGGAAAAGTAAATGTGGACAGCTGTATCTTGGCAAAGAAGATAGTAGGGAGCAAGGAGGTTCAGCAGTCAAGATGGAAGGTGATGCCATGAGGCTTACAGGCTAGTCATGTTCTAGTGAAACCCTGCCTTCCTAAAGAAACCTGCCTGACTACTTGATGTGAATAACAGACTCTGTTCAGCTCTTTCCTAACATAGAAACGGTGCTGACTGCTTCTTCAGAGTAACAGAAGTTCGTGATTCTACTGAAATAGTTGCGGTTCAGATGTAGATCTGATTTCTCCTAAGCACACTGAATTCACAACTGTTGATCCTCCAGAGGAGGCTTTGCAATTGAACACCTGGAGAACAGGTAAATTTCCCGCTGTTGTTCTCCTCTCCTCTTGTTTTGTTTTGTTTTGTTTTGTTCCTAGTAGCATAGGCTTAAGACTCTGAAGAAACAGGCTGCTTTTTTTCATTTCCAGCACTGGCTGTTCCTCCTGAGCCCCGCCTTCTATTTTTGCGGTCATAGGATATGTGAATGTAAATTCGTGGAGAGAGGTAGAAAACTGTTTCAACTGGTGTTTTTTCGGCTATGTGGGGAGAACAAATCGAGTGGCTTTGAATATTCTGGCTCTTATTCAGAGCAGCATGTGGAGGGAGACAGATGCGTTTGCTTTTTTAGTGCAATGGCTTCAGAAGCAAGAGGGGAAAAAGCACTTTCTCTGGGAGCTGAAGAAGGTGTCCTAATCACAGGAGAGGTTTCTAAATGGCATATCTTTGCGAGGGTTCCTGTAGTCCGGAGGTTTTTGTTTGTTTGTTTGACGTTGGAAGGTTTTACTCTTAATATTCACGTCCTTCAGCAGAAGTGAGAAATGTGATTTTATTTTGTGCAGTGTCGTGGACCCTCCGAAATCTCCTGGGAACGATGAATACCTCGCATAGTACCAATGTGATGACGGTGGAGACAAGGAGAAAGCAAGAAGATCAAAAGAACGTGACCTCATTTCAAAAGAAACCGTTTTGTACGGCAAAGAGTCTTGTGAGCCTGGTGAGAAATTGCAGCATACTTCCTCTCTCGAGTCTGACACTGAATGTAGCTCTAAAAACCTTTCCTCCTCAGCTGTTACAGAGAGATGCCAAGATACAGAGGACAAGACTAAAACCACTGAGAAAGAGCATTACCAAAGCAAGAGGGAGCATGCTCCTAGTGAAGAGAAGGAGGGTCAAAAAGCAGGTCCTTCCAGCAAGAGAAGGATAAAGTGGAATACAAAGAATACAAACTTGAGCTCCTGATTGGCTTCATGCTGAACTCTGTGCTGTTCTTGTCCTAATCTTGGTCTCTCCATAGATAATATGGTTTAAATCCAAATAGAATCGTGCGATGAGGAAGATCTCACTGCAACAAATTCAACATCTAAAATCAAAGTTGACATTTTCCGTGATTTTCTTCCTGAGCAGAAGTGTGCGGTACTCCTTTTATATTAACGTAGAGATTATTTCAAACAGTCTTGAAGTGCTTGATGACTTAACAGTCTGCAGATTTATTATCAAATCAAAAAAACCCCAACTTGGTAGACTATTTTTTTCTCAGTTTTGAATGACCACTAGGAAGAAGGTTATTCCGGCATCAAGAAAGTCATGTGGAATGTAACAAAATGCACTGAACCAGTAAGTAAAACTTATATTTTTCTATTAGTTCCATTGTTTCAACTCTTCTGACCCTTCTGGACGGCATAGATAACAGAGGGGAGATCGTGGTAATCGGAGCTACTAACAGACTGGATTCTATAGATCCTGCTTTACGAAGACCAGGACGCTTTGGCAGACACTTCCTCTTCAACTTGCCAGATAAAGAGGTGAGAACTTAAATTCAACGTTAGTGCTACCATGGCAAAGTCCAACTTTATAGGAAAAAAAAAAAATGACAACTTGAACAAAGGAGTGATACGTGGAGACACTGCGTTGTTCCATGGAGGACAAATCTGGTACTGGATATATATGGTCAGGATGATACCACCAAGTAGTTAGTTCTATAATCAAACCTTTCATTCCCAAAGTTGTACCTGTTTGCTTAATTATTTAGTCCACTTGGGTGTTTTCATCATGAAGTTGTGTTTTTGGTCTCAATCCTTCACTTATGAATGAATAGGGGACGTGTTTGCATTTGATTGTGCCCCTGCTCAGTGGTAGTAGTTTGAGTCATAATTCTTTTCTTCTTTATAGTAATTGTAGCAATTGGAAGCATTGTGCCAGAAGTGCTTTCTGTGAATTTACTGACTGGAAAGCAAATGTGATGAAGTAATGAGACTGTCCCAATGAAAGCTTGCTAAGTTTTAGAGAAGTTTTTTGGACAGCAAAGAAATGTTTCTGGATAAATTTTTCATTACAGTATTTTCCTCTGGGTCCTTAGGTCTCGTAGTTTGGAAACTTGTTATTGAAGCTATAAATGCCTTTTCTTTCACTGTAGGTTCCTAGAAAAAGTTCAGTATAACAAATAAGAACTATTCAATTTCCTGGTTGACAATGCAGAGTGTATATTAAATAACTGTAAAATACTTGAAAGTTGAGCAAGTAAGAAAAGTGTATTAGTAGATGAGGGGTTTTGAGGGAGGACTGTTTTGTTTTGTGTTGTTTGTTTGTTTGTTTGCCTTTTGGTTTGTTTGTTTCTTGTTGGTATTTTTAAGGAAAACTTGGGACAAGCTAAAATGCAGTGATTTTGCTTCCAGGCTAGAAAAGAAATTGTCAAGATTCATACTCGTGACTGGACCCCTGTCGTGGTTTAACCCGGCTGGCAGCTAAACACCACGCAGCCGTTCTCTCACCCTCCCCCCTCCCTCTCTGGGACGGGGGAGAGAAATTGAAAGTGAAGCCCGTGAGTTGAGATAAAGACAGTTTAATAAGACAGGAAAATAATAATAATAATAATAATAATACAATGATGATAATAATACTACTACTAATAATATGTACAAACAAGTGATGCACAATGCAATTGCTCACCACCCGCTGACCGATGCCCAGCTTAACCCCGAGCAGTCCGGCCCCCTCCCCCGGCTAGCCACCCCTATATATTGTTTAGCATGACGTCAGATGGTATGGAATACCCCTTTGGCTAGTTTGGGTCACCTGTCCTGGGTCTGTCCCCTCCCAGCTCTTACTGCACCCCCAGCCTGCCTGTTGGCAGGACAGAGCGAAAGGCTGAGATGTCCTTGGCTTGGTATAAGCACTGCTCTGCAACAATTAAAACATCGGGGTGTTATCAGCACTCTTCTCATCCTAAGCCAAAACACAGCATTCCACCAGCTACTAGGAAGAAAATTAATTCTGTTCTAACTGAAACCAGGACAACCCCTCAGCCACCGGACATGTTGCTTGATGAACTAGCTGAGAAATGCATTGGTAAGACTGAAACAGAAACGGATTCTTGCTTGTGACCAAGTTGTAAAGAACCTTAGCTTGTACCAGGCAGTACCCATGCTCTTGTGCCTTGTTGCACAACTAGTCAGATAGATCCCTGTTACGTTTAAATTCTCAGGTCTGCTGAGTCTTTGTAAACAGTTCCAGCTGTTAAAAGTGCGAGGGGTGGTAGACGAAGGGGCAACATCAAGTTTGTGTGTTGAAGGGGTGCTTGGTATTCACAAGAAGAAAGGGTGGAGGGACTAAAGTTGTAATGAAGTTGCTCTGAATGACCAAACTGAAAAGCCCAGGCTTCTCTTTGTAAGCCAAAGTGATCCGTAGACTACCAGAACACGTTGACTTAATCCATGGCATTCTTTGAAAGACTCAAGACCACATAAATGTGCTGTCTGTCCTTTTAGCTAAAAATACCCCAACTTTGTGGGTTTGTGTTGCCACCTTTTGCCCTTCTGTTTTCCAGGATTGTTAAACCAGTAGTGAATTATGTAGCAGAAAGAAAACTGAGAAAGGGCTTGTTAAAACACCTTGAGAAAAAATTGAATGGTGTCTTTATTTGTTAAGCCACCAAGTTGTGTTAATCTTGTGATATTTTAGTATGGAAGTCATGCAAGCCCACAGTTGGAAAGTTAGATCATGTTGTCACAGCTGGATCAGTTATTTTTCTCCGTTTCTATTGCTGTGCTGTCCAGAAGATTTTCTGTGCTTTAGAGCAAGGCTAAGTCTCTAGCATCTTTGATTTAAGCCAGCAGAGGTACAGCCTGATTGTAGTGGGGAAACAAATGCTCCTCACCAATTTATTTTTAAATAAAAATAAATTTATAATAAAGTAAATAATAAATATATAATAAATAATAAATTTATAATAAAGTAAAGCAAGATTGCAGGGATATTAATTTGCAGTCTTGGTTTAGTAAAGAATAGGAAACACAAGGGAAGAAGATGAAACAAAGGGAAGAAGGTGAAACAATTTGAATGAGTGAATAACTTAACTGGAAATCTTACATGTATTTAATGTACCGCTGCCATCTGGATTATTTGGGGAGGGAAAAGAAAGTCTATAGGAAAATTACTTGGAACATCTGTGTGTCTATTCAGCACCTCATTTATAAGCTTGTTTTCTTAACTCTTGTTCTAGGAGTGCTTTCTGCGAACCAACATCATGCCAGCCCCGTCTGCTAATAGTAGGAAAAGAAGGGTACGGCTAGGTTTCTTACGTGGCACCCGTGGTGTTGCACGCTTTGGAGAAGTTTCCCGTTCACACCCTGGGCCTTTCTGTTCTGCTTACAAATGTTGCATCGCCAGAAGAAATCTGCGGACAGGTACCTTTTTTTCTTTTTCTTCTCATCGGATTCACTGACTGTATGTAAAGGATCAATCGAGTTGCAAGTAAGGTGAGCAAAATTCATTCGTAATGGAGGTGGCCTTGTTTTAATGTGCTGGGATGTTTGCTTCTGTCTGAAAATCCCCTTTTCTTTTAGACAGCACCACAAACAATCTGGATGTTGTACATGTCCACATTTTCCATACCCAGTTTTACAGTGAGGCTGTTGCTAGCAGCTCAGGAAGCTGGGCGGTGTTGCTAACGAACATCTCTTTGTGGAAAGAAATGCTGTTCATGTCACTGGGATCCAGAAAGTAGTTCTCATTGCCTCCTAGGACTGTGTGCTCCCAGTAGATGGCTCTGTATCAGACTGCATGTCGGCTACTTTTTGTAGGCTTCTTCTAAATTATATTAGTAAGGCAACCGAGGTTTGGGGCTTCTGTTTATTTTGTTTTCGCACGGACATACACAACTTGTGCTGTTGCAGCATGTGCACTAAAAGCATTAACATTCAGAAAACACTTCATTTGCACGGTGATGTGGTTTTAACTAGAAAAAATGAACAGATTTGGTGTTTTTACTTTTAGGCAGGAAATCCATTTTCTTGTTTGGCATCACTACCTTAAAATATTTTTACCTTTAGTGGAAATGTTTGAGAGCCATACAAGTAAGGACAGACATGTTACACGACTGAATACTGATGTGTCCCTTAAGAGGGACATTTCCTTTCTTTGTTATGCGATGGTTGTGGCTGTGGCCATATAGCTACGGTGTCTAGCCACCGCCTGAATATATCCTTCCCATCTTCTGACTAGAGTTCTCCGAATACTGATAATCTGAAAGGGTGCACAGAGAAATTCCTTATGTGAAAGGATGCTTGCCACTCTGTTCATGTAGTTTCATTTCATGGGGCAGTCAGATGGCTATGTAGCTATGTATTAAGAGGTTCTTGTACGTGTTTTAGTTTTCTTACGCAAGCTTTCCTTTTCACTAGCTGATCCGAAATGCTCAGAAGACAGCACCAAGCACAATTTATGTCCCAGATATGCATTTATGGTGGGACAACGCTGGACCTGCCTTGAAACTTACTTTTCTAACTCTACTACGTAACATTCCAGCATTTTTGCCAGTTTTGCTGCTTGCTCCGTCTGATGTACGTCACTCAGATCTCCCAGAAGAGGTATTTGTCAATACTTTCCTTACTATTTCTTCAGCGTCTTGTAATTTATGAATGCTTTCAGCATCAAAATGCTGTGCTTTCTTAAATGCATGCTGTTATTACTCAGGCACCCTAACAAATCACTTAAAATTTGCTTAGAGAAAAAAATACTGTGAAAGCATCTGCTTAAGTTTTTTTCTGAGTCAAGCAAGTGACTTTCACCCCCTTCTCACACATGCAAATAATAAATTAATACAATAATTCTGGTGGCTACAAAGTGGTTCAGTCAAGAATATGCAGTGCTTGAAATGACAAGAGGATGTTTTTACTGAAGAGATTTCTTCTGACAGTCTGCCATTCCATGCTATGTTGGGTAAACTGCTAATAATGCAATTTAGTAGAGAATTGAAACACTTTGATTAAAAAAAAATAAGTAAATCAGTTTCTTTCTTCATAGAGGCCAAAGCTTTCCAAGCTGGAAAGCTGAGTTCCAATTTCTGCTAAAGTAACTTTGGAATCGAATTCTAGTTGTAATCCTAAATAAACTGTAGTAAAAGTAGGTGCAGAACTTCATTGACTTCTGAGAGTTTACATTAAGGGAAGGTGCCCAAAACAGGACCACGCTGTTGTCATTCTGATGATTTGGTCTCAGTCATTGGGGGAAGAGAACGGGTCTTACCTTGACGTGTTTATTATCAACTGCTTTGAAAGTGCTTGAGTTCCCACAGAAGTTTTTGTACAGGCTGTAAATTCCTTCTAAAATAAGTAGTGAAATTCCTCACCTACCTTTTAATACTAGAACTTGAAAATGGAGGAAGACGTAGAGGTACTAGCTACTTCAGACACCTTTTGGTAGAGAAATAAAAACTCAGCAAAAAGCCCTCACTTGTCTGCTGAAGCCTGTCTCTTCCCTCGATAGCCATAAAGGTTCTAAGTAAAGGCTGCAGCAAGGCAAGTAAATACAAAGGAAGCGCTGTTGGATGTGGTGAAAGCCATTACTTTACCAGTGTAGCGTACAATCCCTTCAGCGAGCTTTAATTCTACAGATGATTCTTAAAGGTGATATTTGAATTTGCCGTGCCAGCCTGTGAAAATGTAGCGTTTTAAGGCCAGGAAGATAACTTTTTTCAGTTTGTGTTCTTCAGGTTATTATTAATTTGAAAAGGTACTCGTCTTTTTGGAATCGAAGATAAGTTTTTTGTGGCCTTAAATCTGAAATGTCTCTCCTCCTTCTGCTTTAGATGCAAAAATGATTTAATACGGAATTTGGAGAAGTGTGCAATATTGAGTTGCCTGGTAGGGCAGAGAGAGCAGCCTTTTTTTTGAGGACCTAATTCTAAATGAAGTGGCTAAGCCTCCTGTAAAGAAAAGAGGTGAGGAGGATATGAGAAGTACATCTAAAACTTTCCTATCGAAGTTACTAGCTCGTTGGGCTTTGCTTTGGTGGTCATTTTCTGTCAGTAATTTGTCATATGCTTGTATTTGAGTACTGTAAATTGGCTAATTTTTCCTGATGAATTGAAGTTGATTGGACATTGGAAGTCGTGCCTGTAGCACCACCAGCTGAGCCTCAGAAGCCACAAGAGTGATCCCCACAAAAGTAGGGATGCTGGAGGAGGAAGAGGAGGATACCTTGCGTGACCTTAGAATTTTCTTGAGGGACGTTACTCACAGACTTGCCACTGACAGACGTTTCAGGGAATTTGCGAAGCCCGTTGACCCACAGAAGGTAAAGTAATGCTGATCCCTGTGTGTTTGTAACTTGTCAGTGTTCGTATTTCTCAGCGTTTTGGGGAAGGTTCAACTTTGTTTTTAGGGCTGCACTGTAAGGATTTTGCAAGAAGTAGAGGCAGTGCTTTTACTTCTGCTGACTCTCAAATGTGTCTTATGGGATTATTCGCTGAAAGCCCTGGTTTCATTCTAAAAAGCCAGTCCAAATGCCAACACAGTTTGCTCGTGAAAAGGCTTTGATACGTAGGCGTGTCACAGCACTGAAAAGCACAGAGATCTTTCCTTATAATTACAAACAGTATTTACAGGACTACTTGAGTGAAGTCTGAAGCCCTTTCTTGGACTGTCAGTTCCTGTGGGAACAGGAATAAGAGCAGCAGTTTGTAAAACTAAGTTTTGAGATCCTGTTCTCTGTTTCATCTGGAACTCCTCAATAGGAATCAACCATAAGTGCAGTGTGTTTTCTTTTTCCTCCAATTGGCTGCTTAGATGCCTTTTTCTCCTTAATTTATGAGATAAGCCTAAACTAGGGGCGTATATTTCAAAGACAGATGTAACTTGAATATACCTGGGGATCAGCAAAGTCGTCTTCATGTGGGCCTCCACTGGCTTTTCTTCCCCTTTTCTCCTAGGTTCTTGAGCTGTGAAAAATCTAGACAGATACATATGTCCTCATCTGAACTGGTCATTAGTCTCCTCTTCTGGTCTTAGGGAAGAAATGAGCACCTCAGGGCCCAGTTATCTCATTCTAAAGTAGATGCCTGCAATAGGTACTTCACAGGTGCAATTCATGCACCTTTTCCTCAATGTCAACAACAAAGAGAATGCCGGATGGCTTGCTCAGCTTTCACTGTTGTGATTTTCTGAAGCAAAGTGAAATGAATCTCCCACCCTCAGTGTTTCTTCTCTACCATGCACGTGCTTCTGACCTCCCTACTTCTTGTTGTCCTCTCGTGGCCGCTCTAATGAAAAATGAAAGAGCCCTTCCATTTTTGAGAAGCAAACTGGTTAATTTCAGCATCTTCTGATGCATCGCAAATGTTCAGGGTTTTTAGGAAGTCGTTTATTTAAAGTCTTCAGAATAATTTTGGTAGACAGTGTGCAAGGTTAAGAAAACCTCTGAATGCTTGTATTTGATCTGCAGGTACCTGACTATGCCACAAGGATTAAAGAGCCGATGGATCTTTCAACAGTTCTGACTCAAATTGACTCGCGCCAGTACCTCGCTGCCGGAGACTAGCTGAAGGACATCGATCTAATCTGTAACAATGCCTTAGAGTACTACCCGGATCAAAGATCTACAGGTGAGGATGTGCTTTTTAACCCTAGTTTAAAAAATCTGTCAAACATATAGATGGATAAATGCTGTGTGCGGACAATAAACGTCGGATGGATTAGATGCTTTTGGACGTCCAGACTGTAAATATTTTATCGTTTTGCTACTTGGGCATGGAATTGTGATATAAGTGTTCCCAAGGAACTAGTGCTTTTGTTTTAATTAACTTCGATGTTATGCTGAAAATATTCACTGAGATAAGCTTTCGGAACCAACCTATGAAGAAAGCAATTTTTTTCTGTGATCAAAACAGTTTCATTGGTTGGTAGACAACATTCAGTTAAAGTGTGTAAAATTTCAGATCGTCACAGCGCCTATGTTTTGCAAGGCACTGCATATTCAATGGTGAGGAACGAAACGGATACAGAGTTTGGACGACTTTGTGAACAAATTAAAGAATCTCGTGAGAAAAGAGGTACGTGCTTTAACGCTAAGGATTTGAAGACTTGTCTCTGCATTTGTAACTGAAAATGCATGACGAAGATCTTTGGTATCTATTCTTTCTTGCAAGGTCGCACCTCTGCAGCGTGTGCTCCATGCGACAACTCCAAGTCACCACAGCAGAACCCTGCTACTGAAGACGAGAAACCAGATGAAGAGAGTAATGAAAATGAGGAGATGCCAGCGGCACCTGTAGATGCCAGTACACCCATTTCTAATGGCAAGTTGCATTTTATTCAGCTGCTCTTGTCGTTCATACCTTCTCTGTTCTTGAGGCGCAACAGCTGTCTCTGATGCCTGGCTCTTTATGGCAGAGGTAGTTTGTTTTCAAATTGACTTCCAAATGGGAGAGAGAAATCCAGAGGTCATTCATTCAATATAGTGATGAATTAAAGTTCAAAGAAAGTTGGTTCATTTGATGTACTCTTACTGGAACTTCATTTTGTAAACAGAACAACCCCTCACTCAAGGATATCACAGCTTCCCTCCCGTACTAAAAATGATAGTACTCACCCTTGTAGGAGCAGCAATGTGAAGAAGGTCAAGGGCAGTAAGAAGGGTTCGAAGCTTTGATATAACAAGCCTTTCACTTTTGTTGACAGAGCTCCTAATAAGGATCTTTAGCAAGGTCTGGAGATGGGAGAAAAACTCAAACTAGATTTTAATTCTAGGATGTAGAATGTCAAGCTTGACTGTTCCTCTGAACAGTCAATTGAATTTAATTTTTTTTAATTTAAATTAATTAGTTTAGTTTTTTTAATTTAAATTCAATTGAATTTAAAGTTTTGAATTTAAATTCCAATTGAATTTATTGAAAAAAATTCCAAATGAATTTAAAGGTTTTTTTGTTGTTGTTGTTTTTCACGAAACACTAATTTTATGTGAAAGGTTTTGCTGCAATATCTTTTTGCCAAGGATATTAAGCTTAAGTTATCCACAAGAAAACGGTGGGGAAAGGGAAGCTTTAGTTTTGAAAGCTTTTTTTTTTTTTCTCTCCAGGTTTTTCTTGAGCACAGCAGCGTTTCAGTGTCTGCCTGCCATTAGTTGCCCCACTACCAAGTCAGGAGGGTCAATTAAACTTGCGTGAGGCAGAATTTCTTTATCTGAATCTACGTGGTTCACATAAATATATTCTTGTTTCCTTCTTTCCCTAGGATTATTCTTCTCCCAGTATTGAATGTTTCAACGGACACCGTTTAAGATCAATGAGCAAAAGCATCCTGCGGTGTTCAGTCTCCAGCTTTGAAGAAAGTATGGCGATACTGAGGGGAAATGTCAAGAGAAGATGCTTTTCAAGGTACTGTATTTCTATATGTTCAATCTCTGTTCGATTTGTAGATTGAAAAGCAAGAGAGAAAGCATGTGCAGTGAGTTGTGGCCTGATAAACCTCCGGCTAAAATCAGCAGAGGCCTATGAGCATGCTGATGGCGTACCAGTACCTTAAAACTAGCATCCCTCTTCTCAGTGAAAGTCTTCCGCTTTTCTAAAAAAACCTGTTTTTTTCCCCAACTCCTTTGAGGTGTTGTTGTGGTTTAACCCGGCCAGCAGCTAAACACCACACAGCCCTTCTGCAACCCTCCCACCTCCCTCTCTGGGATGGGGGAGAGAAACGGGACAGTGAAGCCCGCGAGTTGAGATAAAGACAGTTTATTAAGACAGGAAAATAATAATAATGATGATGATGATGATGATAGTACTGCTACTAGTAATGTGTACAAAACAAGTGATGTACAATGCAGTTGCTCACTACCCGCTGACCAGTGCCCAGCGTACCCCCTAGCAGCCCGGCTGCCCCGCCCTATCCATGGTGCAGCGTGTTGCCATAAGGCATAGAATTCTTTGGCCAGTTGGGGTCGGCCATCCTGAGTCTGTCCCCTCGCAGCTGTTGCTGTGCGCCGATTCTGATCGCCAGTAGGACAGTGAGACACCGAAAGGTCCTTGGCTTGTTGTAAGTACTGCTCTGCAGCAATTGAAACATCGGGGTGGTATCAGCACTCTTCGAAACATCCTTTCACACATTCTAAGCCAAAACATAGCAACCTACCCGCTACTAGGAGGAGAACTAACGCTGTCCTAACTGAAACCAGGACATGTATCTTTTCCACTTGGGTGCTATTGCTCATAATTTTGAGAATTCAACATGAGCAAGCTAGGAAATGTGGGTACATACAGAACCACGTGTATATGGCACGCAACAGACTTGGGATGTGGATCCTGCGTGAGGCCTACAGGCTTCTCTTTGTATACCATGGAGCACTGGCTTGTAAACATGGTGAAATTTCCCATCCTTGATGGGTCTAATACAACAAGTCTTTTCTCCCTTCTCTGCCCTGTCCTCTTTCTTAATGTAGGCAGTTGAGAAAGCCAAAATTGGAACGAAAAAAAAGAATATAGCACAGGTAAGTGGCTGTAAGTCCCCGGGATACCTATTTGCGCTGGTTACTGAAGAGGATGGCACTTGGTCACTCCATGGCTTTCATTTGGCCCCAAAGCCTTCTGTAGTCAGCTGAATTCACTCCTCAGTGACTTTTCTGTGAAGAGAGGTAGGTGCAAATAGGAGATTTTATGAATTCCTTGGGGAGGGAGCAGTGTGAATTGCAGCTTGGTAGGCACAAAGCAAACTGTTCTAATTGTGCAAAGTAAATCGATACTTGGTAAGTTCAAACTCAGTTTTATAGCTGGCAAGCACAAAAGTAAACCTTAGCTGTGATCCTAGCAGCACAGCGGTGTAGCTCTTCCCTTCCCCTTGTCCTCTTGGCTCTTTTAATGACAGTGCAAGCAACCAACCTGTGCCAAAGGGTGCTGTATGGCAAACAATGGGCAGGCTTTTTTCTAAAAAGCACGAGTTTGAGTTATGTGGTGTTTGGGTGTTTCTCTTGAAACGATTCTTCCCTCCTTGAGCTGTTAGATCCTAATGCAGGAAATGGAAGTGCTGCATGCATAAACAGAGTAATCAAACATACACCTCTTAGGAAGAGGCTTGCAATGTCCTAGTGTTTGTTTTGAGCACTGTTAGATACAGTTTGACATGAATGGAGTGAAAACACCTTAGAGAAAGGTGTTGATTGTTCTCACTTTTCCAAGACAGAAATAAGTGGAGTAGATTTCCCTCCTGCATGGAACAAAAGTTGCACGTTTGTTTTTGTCTGGCTAGCTTTCAGTCTCTTTAAAAATTTCCCTACAGGTCCCAGTTTTAAGTAGACAGTTTAAACGTGCAGAGCGATAAAGAAGTGGAATGCAGTGGTTGTGACACCAACTTCTGACCTGAAATGTAAAGAAAACTCAATCCACTTCAGGGTGCCTTTTTTGTCTGTCTGTTTCCATTTTACAAGAGCAACGGTGAAATAAGGAGAATCCCATCTTCACTGTTTCAAAAGACTTTGTTTCTGCGTTTCAGTCACCAGAACATTGAGGAGTAGAGCTGGTGCAAAAACTGTGAGACGAGTCCACGGAGAAAACAGGGACTTGGAGCTGCGCCGCAGCTGTAGAGTCGGACACAGTCGGTACTCGACTACTAACTCGTCCATTCTATTTGACAAACTTATGACAAAGTAAGTCATCTTTTCTTGCAGACCTCTTAGAACGATCTTTCTTAGCAAGCCTTTGCACTATGGCATGATGTTGGCCTCGACTTGCTCTTTATTCTGACAGCAAAGAGGTATGGCTGCTCCTGGCATTTCCTTCCTGTTTACAGGGAGACACCGTTACCTGGCTAGATAAACAGTTTTTCTTGAAGGTGCTATTTCAGCATGTAAGAATTGATTTAAAAAACAACAACAACAGCAACAGCAACAAAAGTGCTTCATGGCTTGCTAGTTTTGTAATCTCACATTTCTCCAGGAATACTTGATTTGCTGCATTTCACCATTACACTCGTCAGCGCCGCTGATTCTGGTTTATCACTATTTGCATTGCAAATCTCCTTGTCCAAAGCTTAAACTGATGTATGCACTGCTTGAAAACAAAACCTGAAGTTGCAGAGCAGTAGACTCAAGTCATTATGTTAGCCGCTGTGTAACCATACTGCTTTCCAAGCATAAGATGTCCAGCTTATTTTGTTTCTATGAAGAGTTTAAATGGCTCCCGTTAAGCAAAGATGTCCCCACACTGATACTTACTATTAAGCAAGGATTCCACCTCCTTTGGCTGAGGTCTGCTCCCTTACTCACATTGGAACATTCATCCAAGTAGCCTGCAATTCCACACTCTCGGGGGAAAGTCCATAGAATAGAAAAGGTTCCTCCAGTCTCTTCCTCAGCCTTTTTTTGAAGCATGCAATAAAGCAAAACATTCACAGGCTGCCCTTCCATGCAAAACAAGGCAAATTAGTAAGACAGGAGCCACAAAACTGATTGTCGTTTAAAGTTAAAATGAGATTTGAAATAGATCGAGTTAGCAAGTGTTGTAAGTCTGTAGCTAAGTCTGGTTTTGCCAATGCAGCACAATTCGCTATCACGTAGCCAGAGCTGCTTCTGTAGCTCCAAGAAGCAAAACTGCTTTGACAAAATACTGTGTCATCAAAGCATTCGTTGGCTCAGTAGGCACGGCTCAGGTTCAACAAGTTTGTGAAAAAATGAGTACTAACAGAAGCAGCAGGGTCCAAAGAAACACTTTATGTCCCCACTGCGAAATGAGGGGCTTTACCTTGAGTGTTAGGCACACTGTCAATAGAAAAGCACTGTAACAGAATCTGCCACAGCAGTTTGCATGTTACTGAAAGACCATCAGAGTGGGACTGCAGCAAGATCATTGCGAAGTTACAAAAAAACCATGTGGGGGTGGGAGTTTAGTTGCGTTCGATAACACAATCTTAGATAAAGATTTTGGTCTTAACGTAAAAGTAAGGATGTCTACTGATCTCTTCAACTCCAACAACTGAAGCCCAAGTCTGAAAAATCGCCTTTAAGAATGCAAAGAAAATATTTAACTCTTCTGTATGTTCATACTTTGCTATCAAGCAAAGGAATGAATGCTGATGCCTTAACTATGTAGGGCTGTAGCTTACAGAGAGACTACACCTTCCTGTTTTTTTCCCTTTAAAAACATTAAGTGTACGTGAAATTATTTGGGGGTGTTTTCACATGCAAAGCCTAATGCAGTGCATGCAAGCCCTGTCATCTTCTTCGTCTAGTAGTGTCGCGTTAAGGGGTGTAGCCGATTGACCGTCATGGGTCCCGTCGGATTCAGGGTGCTGAACTATCACGGTCACGGATTCACCAACAACGCAGTACGGCCTCGCTCTAGTCGCATTCAAGGAGAACTCTCACAGCTAGGAAGAATGCAATTAAGTGCAATTTGTTACGGCGACAGGTACACAGGTTCTTTGGATTGTCAGTGATAAATTCACTGTCTGCAAAAGCAAGCTAGCATGCATGAAATGCACAGGTACACAGCCTAGGTATTAAGACATTAAAAAGCATCAAAACTCTAGAGATTTCTAAGATTCCACAGAGACGCCTGGTATAAGCAAGCGTTCAGATCTTACCCCACGGCGTCCCAATGGAGTGGGGGTGGGGGAGTGAGAGGCTCAGCCTGTCGAGTGATGTCAGAAGGAATCCTTCCTGATAGTATCTTCCCTAACATCCCCTTTCTCTTAAAGCAATTGATATTATTTTCTATCTTTAAGGTGGAGCTTGAGTGACTCTAGTCATGCATATCTTGGTTGTGCTTGGTAGAAATGATCTCACTTGCGTTTAAAGGTACAGGCTCTGAGAAATTCCGAGGGCGTGCTCAGTGAGGGGTGGTTGCACCTTGGAGGCGGGTAGCTTTTGGGATGGAGGTGTGCTTATGATGCCTAGTCGCTTAAGGCGATTACTCCACAAGTAGTAACTTAGTGTTGATTTAACTACAGCATATCTAAAACATAAGAAGGATGTTAGTATGGAAGAAGCCGATGAAACCAGTCCTTAAATCTTACTACTTATTGTGCGTGAGCAGACTGGCGCGAGTTTTAGCTATACTGGCAAATATCAAACCACACCTGTGTCGTCCCAAAGCTGGGAAAAAAACAAAAACAAAACCAAGGAAATGTTGAAGCAAATAGGGAGGCCTGTAGCTTGTGCAGTCTTTTAGCTGAGAAAATAAAGAAGGAGAGAGACAGGTAGCCTTGAGCTAGCAGAAGCAAGGAAGAGAAGGGCTAAAAGGGAAAAAACAGGAAGGAGAACACCAGCTCCAGACTGACCTACAGTAACCTTTTTCTCATTAAGGGTCATTAGCACATTAAAAATCACACCTGTCAAAATGCTAATCTATGCTAATGTGGGATTCGGTGTGTGTCCCCCCTCTCCTGTTCCCCCTCCCCCCCGGTATTCCTCTGTAATGCACAAGCTCAGTGGAGATAAGTTAGGTGAGCTGTAATAACCAATCCAAAGGAGCCAAAGAGAGAGTTTTCACAAGTTTCCTGTGTATAAATGACGGTGATTCGAGTCAGAGGTGTGCTTGCTTTGCGAAAGATGGCCAAGTACCTGACTCTGCAGAGTTCTATAAGTAATTATATAATTAAAAGACCTTCGTGTGCATTCCGACTCTGGGTGCTTATTGGCGCGGTGCACTCTGCACGAACCTGCAGACAACATCTGTACTCAGTGTCATGCCTACAGACAACCCTTTACTGTTGGGACCTGCATATTTTTCTGTGCATTCAACACAACCCCTTTGGCACAACTAGTTAACCACGTAGCTGCCAGTCCACCACTCAGTTGCACTTGTGAAGAGGAAAAGCTATTTCCGTCTACTGGAGGAGCACATCCTCTAAATGCAAGCTTCACTCAGCTGGTCATTTACTGCAGGACAAGATTTGAAAAGTGTTGTTGAGTTCTGGGTTTCCTGCTTACAGGAAAAATTAAGTGCTAGATCGCCCTCTACTCCGCTTTGTCTGCTGCATTTAATGGAGATTAAACTGATTTCGTTTGCTCCTCTGTTTATGGACAATGAGCTGAAGGAACAGGTACAGCACATTAGCCTGGAATGCCTTCCCTCCCAACCAAAGTAAACTGGAGCTGTAACTAACACAAGCAGAAGCAAGGCTTCTGTGTTTTCAGCTGAATAAAGTTCCAACAAAATCATCCTCTGGGATTTGAAGCTTACTTCACATGACATGCCAACGACTCTTTTCCCTCTATTGTAAAGCGGATCCCTGCTGTTAGTTGCTCTAGAAGCAAAGGAATCATCGGTTTGGTTACCAAATAGCCGCTTCTGCAAACGAGAAGTGTTGTGCTCTCTCTTCCCTTTGAATGACTCCACACTTCTCATCAGCTACTGGATTGCTGACCTAGAATCAGAGAACATCCCAAGGTGGAAAGGACTCCCAATAATCACCAAGTCCAACTCGTGGCTCCACACAGGACCACCCCAAAGTGAGACCCGATGTCTGAGAGCATTGTTCAACACTTGTTGACCTCCGTCAGGCTCGGTGCCATGAGCAGTGCCCTGGGCAGCTGTCTCAGTAGCCAGCCACCCCCTCAGCGCAGCGCCTGAGGCGTACGGGGCTCGGCGGGGCGGCCCGGGAGGGGAGGACGGCGGGGCGAAGTGGCAGCTCCCTCAGAGCCGTCTCCCCGCCGCCTCGGCCGCATGTCGTGGCTTTTTCGTGTCGGGGCTTTTTCATGTCGTGCCCTCGGTCTCTCGCCGTGGGTGAGATGCTGCTCCCCAGCGCGGACCCCTTGCGCGCGGGGCCTGCCCGCGGCGGCGGCGGGAGGGAAACCCCAACCCCAAAGCCCTCCCGGCAGGGAGAGCTCGGGGTGAGGGCCGATCCGGCACCGACAGTAAACACACGCCGGAGGAAACGCTCTGGTTTTAGCCATGAGCAGCGCGGCCAGGTTCACAAGGCGTCACGCTGGAGCTCCGAGTTCGGCGGCGTTCCGAGGCCGTTGTGGCGGTTGTGGAGACGGCCCCGGCTGAGGTGGCTGCTGCTGTCGCTGCTGTCCCCTCTGTCCCTGCTGTTGCCGCTGTTGCCGCTGTTCCCGGACCTTGGAGACCCCCGGCGGCTCCCTGTGCCAGGCCCTGTGGCCCCGGGGAGCTGCCCGCCGCCTCGTCGGCCAGCCCGGCAGCAATCCTGCCAGCACAGAATAGCCCACTGCGTTTCAGGGTAAAGTGACGATTAATTTCTATTTCCTGGCCTGGGTGCTGCTTTCTTCTTTAAGGAAGCTTCAAGGTTAAAGGTTCAACTCAGTTATGTCAGGGTTCAACTCCGTTTCGTGAAGGGGCTCTTGTACGAAAGCTTAAGCTGGGATTGACTCTCTGCTAAGCGGAGGCCAAACGTGGACCTACTGAGAAGCAGGTCCTAAGTGATAACATTTTCTAAAGAGACTGCTAAACACATCTGAAGAGTGCTGCTGCAGAACTCTGAATGGGGGGATAGCAACTGTCTTAAGTGATCTGGAATCTTGAATTTACTTTTCAATGGACAAGAGGTGTGTCTCTCAAGGCAAACAAAGAGAGGAGTAACACCCTCTCTTGTCACTCATGTCAACATAAATTTATGCTCAGAGCGTAGGTGTAGGAACAGCATCGGTATGTATATGGAACATCGGGAGAGGAAGCTCTATCGGTATTTACAGTTTTTCTACTACCTTGCCAGAGAGACGTCATCTCCAAATGAGAAATGGATGTATTTTGAAACAGTGGTGGTGGATCGGATTTCTTCTTTCTAGTGTTAATATTTGCTCTTGAATCGTACTTAATACCTGGTAACACCTCAATCAGTTGTCAAAAATAAACTTAAAAATGTGTAAGGCTTATCTCATTGGTCAGTATAAAGATCAAGGTCTTTGCTTCTCTTCGCTTCGCTTTGCTTCCCTTCCCTTCCCTTTTCTTTTTTTTCTTTTCTTCTTTTTTTCTTTTTTTCTTTTTTTCTTTTTTTCTTTTTTCCTTCCCCCCTTCCCCCCTTCCCCCCTTCCCCCCTTCCCCCCTTCCCCCCTTCCCCCCTTCCCCCCTTCCCTTCCCTTCCCTTCCCTTCCCTTCCCTTCCCTTCCCTTCCCTTCCCTTCCCTTCCCTTCCCTTCCCTTCCCTTCCCTTCCCTTCCCTTCCCTTCCCTTCCCTTCCCTTCCCTTCCCTTCCCTTCCCTTCCCTTCCCTTCCCTTCCCTTCCCTTCCCTTCCCTTCCCTTCCCTTCCCTTCCCTTCCCTTCCCTTCCCTTCCCTTCCCTTCCCTTCCCTTCCCTTCCCTTCCCTTCCCTTCCCTTCCCTTCCCTTCCCTTCCCTTCCCTTCCCTTTCCTTTCCTTTCCCCCCAGTATTGTTTTTCCATTGTCCTTCTCACTGCAGTCTTGATTTTGTTCTTGTCCCTTAAGTATGTTTCCAATGTGTTGCTGAAACATTTTCCCTTTCAATCCTAAAAAAGGAGCTGTCACTGGTGAAGATCGGAGCTTATCCCTGAGCCCAGGAGCTGTCACCTTAGTCTTCCAATCGGACAAGGACGACTTCATTTCTCATGTAAATGCATTTGTCAGGTTTGTGTATTGTTTTTTCAGGAATGGAAAGTGTGTATAGAATGGATTTAAAATCAATTTTAAATGTAAAACGTCAAGGCAAAAAAGTTCTAATTACAACCTCTGCACACAATTTGCCAGCTGTGGGACTAGGAGTTTTCTTATTTACTGTGTTTTGTTTAACGTGTCTGAAGTTTAATGGACAGCAATCAAGGCGTGCTAGAAATCTGAAAGCACTTTATGCTTTGTTCTCTCCGTCATTTTGGTATAACAAACTAGCTTATGTTTTAAACCCTCCATGAGGTTAGTGGTTTCCCTAAAGGTAACAAGTCCCTGTGTGCTACAGTAAGACAGTAACAAAACATGAAGTATAGAAGTTCATCCTGTCATTATTCAGCTTCTGCCTATGGACACACAACTACGCTTATTTAAAGCGGTATCACCTTGAAACCTAATCAGCATTTTAAAAAGGACTTTGTAGCAGTTATTGGCTTTTGTCCTGGAGGGCTGAGGTTTGTTTTGTTTTGTTTTACATTCAGCATTTCCGTTTCTAGCTTACATTCCCCTGTTGTTTTGCATGAGGAAAGCGTGCAACTTTAGAAAGGAGAACGGAAAGAGCTGCTTTTTAGTCTAACTTTTCAGTTTGTCGTAGGAGTTTTAAATGTGGTAGGAGTAAAACACCAGAAGTACTGCTGCCAAAGTTATATTCAAACTCGTCTTTCTTGGAGAAGCAGAAGAAGCCCAGGGAGAAATGAATTTGCAAACATGCTCTTCATGCTCTCCTTTCCCAAGATTTCTCTGAGATATAGCCCATCCTCTGTGGGTTTTGAGGTATATGGTTCCCAGGAGTGAAAAGGAGGGCCAAACATCTCTCCTCTTGGATCTCAGCATGCCAGGGCTTTGGTGTACTGCCACTTACAGCTCCGCTTTTTCACCTGGAAAAAGGCATGATGTATACTGAGGAGCCCTCACAAATTAACTTGCTATCACCAAGTGACGCCCATGAAAGGTGTATTTAAAAGCTAGGCTCATTATAGAATCACAACAAACCCCTCATGACTGGTGCAGTAGACAGTGAGGTAGAGGGCGAGCCCTGGAAAGACAGAAGAAAAGTAGCAGTGAGTTCTGGGTACCTTTGTGCAGACGAAACAGAAAAACGCAGGCAGTGAAGTAATAGTGTTCCGTTACTAATGCCAGCAATAGATAATTGCAACAATTATCTATTAGATCATAGGTACTAATTAACAGATAATTGCGCAACTCCGGAAATCAATAAATAACTGATTCCCCTCAGAGAATGTCTTCTACATTTTTATATTAAAAAGACTCCAGAGTTGTAATGGATTAAAATCCTACGGAAGGGAAAGAAATGGCATCAGCCACTAGTTCTGCAGAAGCGAAAAGTAATACTGACAGAGTTTAGATGGAAATTTTCACTTTGTGTGTTTAGTTTGGGGATTCTTTTTAAATCATTCATACCAGCGATTTAGTTCTTAAGGCTGTTTCTTTGAGATTAAGTGACAGGACTTCTGTTACTCTTTTCTTCTTGGAGTGCTTCTTGATAGTCTTACGTCAACCAGAACTTCTGTCTCTGTCGCAGATGTGAACAATGACCGTAGCTAAGAAGCCCAAATCTTCAAAGCCTAAAAAGCCCTCTTCAAGGCGGTCTGGCAAATCCAAGAAACCAAGTCCTAAAATACTGATGTCACGCACCGCCAACTGGGGCCGGATAGTGCCTGCAGAAGATTCAAGCCAAGTCTCTGTGGCCCTAGGACGTGGAGGTGCTATTTACTGTAGATCATCTGAAAAATCTAAGGCTTTTGCCCCAAGAGATCTAAGTAAGTGTGCGTTTTATCCTGCCTCCATTGTCTTCAAAGCAAAAGTAGAAAATGCAGTTCTTACTTGTTGCACTGATAGAGAAGGGGACTACTGTGAACAAAGACTTGAAAAGCGAATCCCCTAAGGCAACTGAAGTGACTGATGTTACAGAAATTAATTTTGATATATTTACAGTCAACAGAGAAATATGGGGAGCTTTTTGTAATGCACAGATTCCTCCATGTCTTTTCTGTTTTGCAGAGAAAAGTGTTTGATTGTTGCTATTCACAGCTTCCATTTTTCACAGGTTTTTTGAAGGATAACATTGCTCAGGAAAAAATCTGGTATCTGTAGGGGTACCGTCATTCCTAGTTCCTAGTTTTTACGTTTTTACCGTATAATTTCAAGTCTAAGTTTGTGGTTTAAGTTATAATAAGGAAAAAAACAGTAGTTGAGTTAATCAGGTTAAAGATTATAGATGGAGAGGAACTTGGCATTAGGTGCTACAAACAGAATGGCAGTTAGCCTTGCCTTAGAAAAACTAAAATGGTTGACTAAAGTTGTTTTTGTTTTTTTTTTTTTTTCCCCCAAAACATTGTGTTGACCAGCCAATTTGAATTTGGTGGTATTAAAGCTGTCTGCAATAAGTTTTTCTGGTTTGGATTGTAGCTAGCTCCTCTAGGTGCTCCTGCAGAATAGTATTTTTTTAAATACCTTTCTTCGAAACAAACAAACAAGATCTCTTTTTAAATTTAACTTTCTTGCAGTCGTTAATGATGGAATTGCTCCGCCACAGAGCATTCTTTTTCCACCTGAGAAGATTTGTATGGATTGGCGAGAAACACAAAGTGTTGGAGTTGGCCTGTACAATCTTGGCAACACATGTTTTCTTAATGCTACTCTACAGTGTTTGACCTACACACCCCCACTTGCCAATTACATGCTTTCTCTTGAGCACAGCCAGTCATGTGAGTACTTTCTAACAGTATTTTGAATCTGTTGGATAGCTCTGAAGGTGAAAGAACAGCAGTGATTCTGTGAGATAAGCTTATTTGCCTGATTTTACCTGTAGCAGCTGGCTTTGAGCACTGTATTAGCAGTGGGCTCCGAATAGCATATGGAGTGCAATTAATGCACCATGTTTTATTTAGTTAGTTAGTTATTTGTTTGTTTGTTTGTTTGTTTGTTTATTAAAGGATCATTTATTGCTTCATGGGAATAATGAAGTGCATTGGACAGTAATGCATTTGGTAGTAATTTTAGAGAGTAATACATTTTGCAGCCTGTGGAGTTCACATTCCTGTCAGCCTTTACAACTGCGACTTTGCAGTAGTCTTTTAGATTTCTCATCACAAAATGCATTTGAATACAGGCTTAGTGGATATTTTTCTTCTGTCAAGTTGTGTGAAATGAAATGTTACAAGACTGTTGGGACATTGGCATCTTGGGAGAATAGAATGTAGCAAGGAGAGTGGATATTGTATCTATAGTTTAAATTGTACTTAGATGTTTGTAGGTATGGATATTTCGCTGGACTGGGATGCTTTGCTCTTTCACTCTTCAGGTCGTGAACAAGATTTTTGCATGATGTGCACGATGGAGACTCACATTAACCAGGCCCTGCGTTGCACTGTTGATGCCATCGAGCCTACGCATGTTATCAGTAATCTCAGTCGTAAGTGGCTTCAGATGTGTTTCTTTTCGATAGCTTGTAATCTTCAAATAATTATTTGATGTGTCTAAGTGGTTTTAACACTCCAATGAAGAGAGATTTTAGAAATACAAGAATGATTTCATTTTTAAATGAGGTCAATACTATCATCTTCTTATTTAGGAATAGGACAACATTTCCGTTTTGGCAGTCAAGAAGACGCACACGAGTTCTTGCGCTATACTGTTGATGCTATGCAGGAAGCGTGCTTGAACGGAAGCACCGAGTAAGCATAAACAAGTTCACTTTCATACATTCTCTAGCACCTTCTAGTCCTTTATTTACTCTCAAAAATGATCTCTAGCACCTTTTAGTGCCTTATTTACTATCAGCAACGCAAGTCTACATCATCCTTGGTTTTCATCAAACTCTTTGAAGAGTTAATTCTGTGCCTTAAATCTTCTGAGGTCTGATTATAATTTATTTCCAGATTGGACAGATCTTCTCAAGCTACCACCATCATTCATCAAATATTTGGAGGATTTCTAAGATCGAGAGGTACTTGAAAAAATATTCCTGTCCTTAGAACTGATCTGTGTCTTTTGTCGGTAGTAAAGCAGTCTGTAGTTTGTCTAAAGTAGTATCTGTCAACAACTTGAATTTGGACAGTTAGTCTCCTTCACATAATGTTAAGCATTTATATTTTGTTTCCAGTGAAGTGCTTGAATTGCAAAGCAGTTTCGGATACGTATGAGGCATTTCTTGATATCACTTTGGATATAAAGGTAAGATGTTTTCTAAATATAATTCATGATGTTTAAGTACATGCATAACTTTCTAAATTAAACTTGTTTAACTTAAAAAGCCAAACCACATATAATGTTAAAACGTAAGAGCTTGGTGGTGCTAAGGAAGTGGATTGGACTTTGTCCTTCCGTGGAACCCATGTAAATAGTCTCCACATTTGCATTGGGTTTAAGGGGAAAGAATTCTCTTTCTGCAAAAATTATAATGCTGTCATACGTCTTTGTTGTTCTACCTCAATATACATCTAATTGTTAGACTGATGAATTTGTCCCCAGTATTGATGACAAAGTACACTGTAGATGCTGTCTAGGCTACTGGAAAAGTATTTGTTCCAAAGTCAAATGCCTTCCAGGTGAGGTCAATGCTGAGCATGCTCTTTCTGCCTCCTTCTTCACAGTGCTCCTAGTAGATCGCTTGAGTATGTTAGTAAGATTCTCTTATAAACTACTAGTATGTCTCTGGAATTCTGAATTACGGTGACTTTACGCTCTTCTTTCTCGCTGCTCTAGGCGGTTTCGTCTGTTAGCAGAGCTCTGGAACTCTTTGTGAAACCTGAAGAGCTGGATGGAGAGAATTGCTATAAATGTAGCGAGTAAGATTTTGACGAATTAGGTCTTAATCCTAGATGTCAGTTTTCTATGTTGCATGACTCTGTTGGACTACCTCTAAACTTTGGATCTACTTACAAGTTTTGTGGAAGTTTATAAAAGACTTGGATTTTTGTTTCCTTGGAGGGGGGAAGTCTTGTTCATAGGCATTCCCTATGGGTTTGCAATTCTCTGGCTTGTATTTTGCCATCAGAATTCAAAAAGAGCTACTTTTGTTCTTTCTATTTATTAGCTCTCGACAGTACTTTTCTTGATGTAAACTGCCCAGTTTCCGTTGTTCTCTGGGCTAGTGGCTAATTTTCACTGCTTACACCGTAGGTCCTACCTTGGAGCGGGCAATGTGTCAAACTGAACTATTTTGTTTCAAAGGATGGCAGATGGTTTCAGTGTCTTTCCAGACAAGCTCAGTACATGAAGACTTCCTACTGTTAAATGTCTCCCTCCTGTAGAATGACCATGTGCTTCTGTTGTATTTTTGATGTTGATAGTCGACCTATGTTGGAGATTATTTGCAATTTCTAGCCCTGGGGACCAAGGCTCTCTCATTCCGCTTTCAGTATTTGTATTTCCCTTGAAAGCTGAAAGAATGTTTCCAGGATTGGAGTTCAAATAGCCACTTTTGTAGACCAAGAAATGGTACCTTGCCATCCAACCTGGTCATACCCTTTTGTGAGAGATTCCTGTTCCCGCTATGCTCTGAGTTGTTGGGAAAATTGACCTTCTTCTCTGTATTAACAAACCTGACATGCAGTGCATGGGTTTATGAAAAGAAAAAAGACCAACCTATTATGCAAGTAAATATCATTCAAATAGCATAGGCATGCGTGAGACATTAAAAGGAGTTTGTTTTGGGGGCGAAAAAAGAAGATGCCTTCAAACACTTATCTCTGCTTGGTTTTAAGGTGTAAAAAGATGGTTCCTGCATCCAAGAGGTTTACCATACACCGTTCTTCCAAGGTTCTCACAATATCACTGAAAAGATTTGCAGATTTCACAGGTGGAAAGATCAACAAGGTATATTTACCACTGTAATGCAACTATATCATTGTGTAATGGGACATCCCCCAAAGCTGAAAGTTGTTAATATTTTCAGACAATAATTGTAGACTAACGACTATGGCTTATTCTTTCTCTTAATATCAATAAAGTTCCCGCTTGACAAGAAGCATATGCTTTCCTCTGAGAAGGCTGATTCATCAGGAAACAGTTCTCTGCAACTTCTAGTCTTAACCGTTGTTTATGGGAAGACTTATTTGTAGTGAATCAGAAATATATTCGAGAAATATATTCTAGAAATCAATTCTAGTCTGTGTTTTTTGGAAGTGTTTTTCTCTGGCTAGTCCATGAAGTACTCTGGGATAATTTTTCTATCTTCTTGATGTCTCTTTAGGAGGTGAAATATCCGGAGTATTTGGACCTGAGAGCCTACATGTCGCAGTCAATGGGAGAACCACTGCTCTATGCCTTATACGCGGTGCTGGTACATCACGGTGTCAGCTGTCACTCAGGACACTATATATGCTATGTAAAGGTAGAAGTCAACAGCATTTCTAACAGGGTAAAGGTTGTGCTGGCAAACCAATTAAAGCATGACTAGCAGCTACTGTTTCTAGGGAAAAAGATTTCATTATATTTTTATTTGACATGTGTGTATTTTGTTCCTATCCGTGATTTCAACTGGAAAACGTGCAATTCACCTAAAGAAATCGTCTTTATTTGCAGGCTGGTAATGGACTTTGGTATCAGATGAATGATGCTAAAGTAGTGCATACTGACATTAAAAGAGTTCTTGGTCAGCAAGCTTACATACTTTTTTATATCAGGTAATAACAAATCTTAAAATGTGTTCAGAAGAGATTTACTTTCCTGTTATTGATATTTTTCTGTTTTGCAAGTGTTTTTCTTGCTATCCCGGGAGAAGATTATTATTTGTCTAATTCAGTTCTGTCTAACCTGAAATTCTCTGTGTCGTTTATTATCTTTTGTTGCTTGGCCTTAAACTGCAGCACTTGTGTAAATTGCTATCTATGTGTTATCTGTAGCTGGCTACTTTAGAGAAGGAGAGAAATGAAGGTCATCTGTGGTGTAAGAATGAATTATTGCTCTGCAAGTGATAGTCTTAGTAGGAAGACTGTTCTCTACTTTTCAGTTTGTAGTCTTGGCGAAGCCTTCTGTAGAGAAGGCTTCCATATCGTATGAGCTGTTCCTCTAAAATGATAGGATGGGATTTAATCCAAGAGTAGGCTGAAAGAAAAACTAAACTACGATCACTGCTCTTTTCTGAAGGCGCTATGATTTGACACTTGGAGAACGTGCGTTTTACTTGCCAGCACCATCTTATCCCTGTTCATTCCCTCCTGGTCAGCAGGGGGCTAATAGTAAGCAGGCTGGATTTCTGGGACCACGACTTCTTCCTCATATGATTAAGGTAATTCAGGGAAGCGGGAGGGCAGATAACGGCACCAAACTGCTAGTGGGTTTGGGGTTTGGTGTGGGGTTTTTTGTTTGGTTTTAAGCATCTTTTTAGGTGTTAAGACCATTTGTAGAAACACTCAGTAGGAGAGTTTTGTGTTTCAAAATGTTACATGCAGTGTTTGCGTTAATCCATCTTGCAATTTCTTCTTTTTAAATACAGAATTCAAGCCGTTTAAATGGAAATGGATCCATAAAAGAGGACACAAAGACCACTGGTGTCACCCTAAAAAGGCCATCTTCAGCACCACCAATGGCCTGTGTTCAAAACCAGGCAATTACCAGGCCTTCAATGACTGATACGTCAAGAAAACAGAAGATCACCATCAGTATTCACAATAAATTGCCTGCTCGTCAGACTGTGTCACAGCCTGACTGTCTTAGCAGTGCTGTGGAGGATGAAGATCTCTACCAGGCTGTTCCTTCATCCACAATTACAAATTCGGTAATGCAAATGAAGCAAATGCAAACAAACAAAAAAGTTTCTGATGAAATTTTTGTGGAGCCAACAGTGAATGAAAATCCTAAACTCAGCTCTGATAACACAGTCCCTTATGGTGCAGAATCTTCAGGAAAATCTGAGGAGGAGTCAAAGGGCTTATTTCAAAGGAATTTGAAATGCAATGCAATGTCCTCTAATGGAATTTTGGTTGGAAAGGTAGTCCGTACATTGCAGCATTCCGATTCTTCCTGTCAGAATGCTGACAAAGGAAGATCCCAGCATGAGCTGCCAAAAACAGATTCACTAAATGGTGCTATTAGGTTAGTTAATGAATCTAAAGAAAACGGACTGAAACTTGATGATTCCACTTGCCGAGTTGAACCTGTTAAACCTTCTGAGATGTTCTTTTCTAAAACAAATGGATCGCTTGAAACATAGATTTGCTCCATCGAGAATTTCTCACCTACGATGTATTCGGGAGTGTTTATTGTGTTCCTAATTCAGGTGAAATACTGAGAAAACACAGCACACATGTGATCGTAAGGCTTTGTGGTATTATCCCCTTAGAATTTGCAGACCTGAGCTTACATTAGAACTTGTCAACTTAAGCTCAGCTGAGATAAAAATTCCTAAGTTTCATAAAGTAGATTTTGGGGGGTGAGTTGGGGTTACCTTTGAAGTGTAGATAATGCATACAACTGACAGCGGTCTTGCTTACCATTTAATGGAGACATTCTGACAAGACTAGTCCTCAGTACTACTACAAATAGTATTTTTTTGTCTGCTGACTTGTGCGTTTTAATTGCAGATGCCTGGAGCTATGCCTTCAGTCAATCGAGAAGTCATCACGGAGTCCTTCAGAGCCAGCCAGCTGAACAGCTTGTCAGAGGAAATGAGGTAAAATGAGCACAGTCTGATTAAGACAAGACTTTATGGAAGTTCGTTACAGTTTTATCTGTCTACTAATAGTATTTAATGGAAGGATTTAAATTAGTACAATTCCATACTGTGTGTCCAGTGTCACGAACAGAACTAATGATCAGCACTGAGCATATCACTCTGATGCAGGTTGGTGCCTCAAGGAGAACTTGTGTTCCTTTATAGAATGTTTTTCCATTTTTCTCCACTGTCTGGAGAAACACTGGCTGTTCCCCGCTCGCCCCTATGCCTTTTTTCTCAGAGCAGCAGGTGGAAGGAGACAGATGCGTTTGCTTTTTTAGTGCAATGGCTTCAGAAGCAAGAGGGGAAAAAGCACTTTCTCTGGGAGCTGAAGAAGGTGTCTTAATCACAGGAGAGGTTTCTAAATGGCATATCTTTGCGAGGGTTCCTGTAGTCCGGAGGTTTTTGTTTGTTTGCTCGACGTTGGAAGGTTTTACTCTTAATATTCACGTCCTTCAGCAGAAGTGAGAAATGGGTTTTTATTTTATGCAGTGTTGCGGAACCTCCGAAATCTCCTGGGAATGATGAATACCTCGCCCAGTACCAATGTGATGACGGTGGAGACAAGGAGAAAGCAAGAAGATCAAAAGAACGTGACCTCATTTCAAAAGAAAATGTTTTGTCCGGCAAAGAGTCTTCTGAGCCTGGTGAGAAATTGCGGCAAACTTCCTCTCTCAAGTCTGACACTGAATGTAGCTCTAACAATCTTTCTTCCTTAGCTATTGCAGATAGACGCCAAGATACAAAGGACAAGACTAAAACCACTGAGAAAGAGCATTACCAAAGAAAGAGGGAACATGCTCCTAGTGAAGAGAAGGAGAGTCAAAAAGCAGGTCCTTCCAGCAAGAGGAGGTGTTCTCAGAGCGTGGAATTTGTTGAGCAAAAGAGTCACAAGCAGGAGTACTGGGAGGGAAGCAGGTACAGATCTTTCCCTCGTGAAAGAAACAGCCCTGAGAATGGCAGAAGAGCAGTCAAATATTCAAAGTACAGATCTGGCAGCGGAGGAAGATCAGAACAAGGTAGCAATAGGTACTACCGATCCAAAGGGGAAAGAAGTTGGAGCAGAGAAAGATACTATCGAGACGAAGCACGGAGATGGGAAAGATGTGGCTATTACAAGGATTACTATTCACCTCATGCGACAGGAGACAGTAGAGAGAGAAAGTTCTCTCACGGCGATTCAGCCTTTGACAGATTGACTGCAACTTACTACAGCAGGTCACATAAGCATTATCATTACAAAAGCGGATGGCCTCACGGTTCCCTCTTGAGAGAGGAAGATGTACGTCGCTTTAGCACACCCCGAGCAGACTTGCATCGTTGCTCGGTACCTCAGCAACATTCCAGAAGACATTCTCGTGAAAGACATGCGCTTCCACCTGTGTCAGCTCATTTGGAGAACTGTCGCCAGAAAAATGAAACAGAAGGAAACAGAAAAAGAAAATATACCCGTGCAGAAGGTAGTGAAAGTGAAATAGAAAGGAAAGACAGAAAGATAGAAAAGGAGCTTGTAGGTGGTGAAAAAAATGCAAAAATATCACAAGTTCTGGAAGAAAAAGAAGTCTAAGGATAAAGATGGAGAGAAGGATTCCAAGTAAGCAAGGATTCCAGCATACTCCGCATTTTTTATCCTAATTCTTTTCTGGGTGCTTCTCATGTCTTCCTTTTTTTTTTTTTTTTTTTTTTTTTTTTTTTTTTTTTCTGGTAGTTTCTAAGTTATTTAGATAGCACCAGCTGGCTGGGGATCATGTTGTTAGGTTGATCAGTGAAGACAGGAAAGCTCTTGCTGAATTGTGTCAGAGCACTAGCTTTGGACCACATAGTTCGAATCACATCTGTACACCATTCCAGATTAGGTTAAAAGATTTTTTCTGCTTGCACATATTCCAGAGCTAGCCATTGTTAATGATCTGTGTACAAACCAGGACCTATGGTCCTTCAATCTGACGGCTTAAGTTTGCTGCATCTAAAGTAAGTTGCGTGTGCACAAAGCACCACAAAATAGCTGACATGCTGCAAATCATCACCTGTGGTAAAATAAATCAGGTTTCATATAGGCAACAAGTGCCACATCTTTTTTTCCCTTTTTAACTTGCATGTTTCTTTCAGACTTCATGATTTGTGTTTCTGTGCGCTCCGCTTTGACAATGCCAATCGCAAGCGTAAGAAAAAGAAGAAAAAGGAGAAGAAAAAGAAGAAAAAGGAGAAACACCAGGAAAGCAAAAGGCTCCTTGGAACACTTAGATCCTCGTTTCCAGAAGATAACGCGGGAGAAGAAGGAAGAATGCCATCCTCCAGATGGCTCTTCATGTCAGTAATGCAGAAGTGAGAGCAGTAAACAACCTTACAAGGAAGGGAAGACTTCCAGTGCAGGCGAAAGCAAGAAATACTGCTCCATCGCATCCAACGACTATACTAAAGGTAAGCGGCTGCAGCGTGTGTGAGGAATTCCTTTTATATTAATCTCGAGATTATTTCAAACAGTCTTGAAGTGCTTGATGACTTAACAGTCTGCAGATTTATTATCAAATCAAAAAAAAAACCCGACTTGGTAGACTATTTTTTTCCCAGTTTTGAATGGCCACTAGGAAAGAAGGCCTGAAATAAAGAGGTTAAAGGCAAATGGTTTTCATTTGGTTTGATGATGAAGTGGCAAACAAGAGGAAGAGTTGCAAGCTCCCTTCTTAAATTCAGTCCAGCCAAGTAGGAAAAGTAAATGTGGACAGCTGTATCTTGGCAAAGAAGATAGTAGGGAGCAAGGAGGTTCAGCAGTCAAGATGGAAGGTGATGCCATGAGGCTTAGAGGCTAGTAATGTTCTAATGAACATGGCCAAGTCTTGCGCTGGGCAGCCTGCTTGGGTCCAAAGCCTGCAGTCCTCCCCAAGATGTCGGCGAGGGGCTGGTGAGCCGTTGGGACGGAACCCCCGTTGCCCGGGTTCCCCAAGCAACCGCCCCACTCTCCAGCCACCATGGCAGGTCCAGCAGCCGGCTCCCGCTCCTCCCGGGGCTGCGGCCCTGCTGGCGAGCCCAGCGCCCCAGAGCTCAGCCCAGCGGCCTTTTTCCCACAGAGGGTTTCCCCAGACGGCTTCCGCGGCTTGCGCAGACGCAAAACTCCCCCTTCGTCGTCCCAGCCGTGCCGCCAACGGTGGCTGCCTGGCTGCTGCCCTCCCTCCCCGGAGCGACGGCGCTGCCCTTGCAGCCCCCGCAGGTACCCACCCTCCCCTCCGCGCTGCCCCAGGCCACCGTCTGGCACGTGGTGCCGGGGGTCCAGGGGCAGGTGCTGCAGCTCCCCGCCGGGGTGCAGCTGCCACCTGGGGGGCACCTCCCAGCCCAGGGGCACCACCTGCAGCTTGGGCAGCTCCCCGCCGGGGGGCAGCTCCCTGCTGTGGGGCAGCTCCCCGCTGTGGGGCACCAGCTGCAGCTGGTGCAGCTCCCCGCTGTGGGGCAAAACCTGCAGCTGGTGCAGCTCCCCGCTGTGGAGCAAAACCTGCAGCTGGTGCAGCTCCCAACCATGGGGCACCAGCTGCAGCTGGTGCAGCTCCCCGCCGGGGGGCAGCTCCCCCACACCGCTCCTCCCTGTGCCCCCGTCCATCAGTGGGGACAGCCCATGGTGACGGGGACACTGGTACCCCACCATGCGCTGGGGCTGGGGCCCAGGGCCGTGCTCCATGGGGAGCTCCTGCACCCCGCAGGCACCTGCCTGTTGCAGGCCCCCGCCCAGCGCAACCCCCCGCCACCCCTCGTCCCGGGGCCTCCGCTGCGGGGGCAGGCGCTCCCCACGCCCCGCACCCTGAGCAGCAGCCGGGGGCAGCTGCCGGAGCCCTGCTTGCACGCCGTGGGGCTCAGCGAGGACCAGGGGCCCCCGCTGCCCGGCCCCACTGCCCCCAAGCCTGCCCAGGCTCCAAGGACCGCCAGCACCCAGACGGCGATGCCTGACGGTGAGTTTGGGGCTGGCACAGCCGGCCGCTGGGCGCCCCACACCCAGGGGCCATGGGAAAGCTGACATCGCCCGTCTTGGGGGATTTTCTTGCTTCGTCCTCAGCGGCGACAGCCCCGCAGGTGCCTGAGGAGCCCCCGCAGCTGCCCGAGCTGGGCCCTGATGCCTTTGCCGAGGCCTTTCCAGAGCTGGCAGGGGACAGCCAGCAGCTGCAGCACATGCAGGACGAGCTCCTGGCCGACCTGGACATCCCCATCCCCGGCATGGAGGAGCTGCTCAGCTGGCTCGATGCCGTGGAGCCCCAGGACGCCTTCCCCGATTTGCCCAGCAGTCCTGCCCTCAGCCGCTTCCTCTCGCAGCTGCCCGACCTCTGCGAGGACATCGAGGAGCCGAGCACGCAGGGACTGGAAGCCACAGGAGCCCTCGGTGAGGTCCCCTCAACCCCTGGGCTGCGCCCCGAGAAGCTTGAGGGTGGGCTGTCGCTGCAGTCCCCCGTCGTGCCAGCAGTGAGCCCCCCGCTCAGCCCTGCAGCCAGTCCCCTGCCCAGTGCGCTTAGGAGCCCCCTACCCAGTCCACCCCTGAGTCCCCCCAGGAGCCTCCCTGACACCCAGCTCCTCAGTGCCCTTAGTAGACCCCTGCCCCAACCCCCCCAGCGTTCCCTCAAGACCCGCCCCAACCCCAAGGGCCGCAGTGCCCTTAGTAGACCCCAGCCCAAATCCCCCCCGAGTTCCCCCAAGAAACGCCCCAACCCCAAGGGCCGCACTGACCATAGGAGACCCCTGCCCAAACGCCCCCTGGGTCCCCTCAAGAGCCCCCCGCCTGCCCCTGCGTCCACCGGCACCAAGCGGGGGGCCAAGCGCCCTGCGCCCAGCAGCACCCCCGGGACAGCGCAGAGCTGCCAGCACAGGAGGCCGACGACAGAGAACCCCCCCGGCAAGGAGAGGAAGACGCTGCTGGGCCAGGCTGGCCAAGGCCGCAAGAGACCGTGCCAGGGGAAGACGGGTGGCAGCAGCACGGTGGCTGGCAGCAGCAGGGAAGCAGGCAGCAGCGGGCAGCAGCTGGCGATCAACAGCACCACGGCACCCAGCAAGAGAGCGCGAAGCCCGGGGGCTGCAGGGGGGCAAGGAGCAGCGGCGCCACCTCCCCGCAGAGCGCGGCTGCTGCCGGAGACTCCGAGTGGGGAGCCCCGTGCCGTGCGGCCCCAGGACAGGCTCTGTCCCCAGGCCAGCGGGGCCAGGACGCTGCAGCGCCAGCAGCCGGGGACAAAGACCCCCAGCGAGACTTTGCAGCCGCTGGGGGCCAGGGCCAAGGCGCTGGGGCCAGCGTGCCAGCTGGCCTGTGTGCAGCCGCAGCCCACCTCCAGCAGCCCCAGCAGCATGCCCAGCGCCCCGCCGACAGTGCCAGGCTCCAGCTACCCGTGACCGACCTCGGGCTTCTCCTCGACGGCCCCCGCAGCACCCAGGCAGGCACAGAGACCTCTGCAGGCACCTGCTCCAGCTTCAGCCACGCTCCTCAGCCCTTGCCCCTCTCGCTTGCCCTCTCCCCTCTCTCGTGCTGGAGCTAGGGGATGGGCTTGCCACTCACAGGGATGGCAACAGCGCCAATGGCAAATGCGCGTGCGCCTCACCCAGGAAGGTGGCAATGGCAAGCTGGGGAGATGCTGGCAGCAGCTGGGCTGGGAAAGCTTGGCCATGGCAACTGCTGCTTGGGACACCAAAGGGCTGAGAGACAAGACTTGCTTCTTCTTTCGGGGCATTGCTCTTCTTTCCTGCCTTCTGGATTAAATTCCTCTCCTTAGGTGGTCACTCAGCAAGGCCTCTGCCTGCAGAGCACTTCTTCTTGCACTGGCATGCCAAGGGGATAAGAACTGGGAGGTTTTGGGGACAGCAAATGATCAGTGGGATGGGAAGTGATGATGGGGATAGCAATTCATTGGAATGGGACAAATGGGTTTTATTTGTATTAAATTTAAATTTTTAAATTTTCATTTAATTTGTTGGTTTTCTTATTTATTTAATTAAATCCACTTTATTGACTGTGTTGTACAGTATGGCATTGTTTTATTATTATAAAATTATAAGTATTTAATAGCATTAAATATTTTTATATATTAATATCTTATAAACTGTAAGTATCATTATTTATTATTTTGTTGGTTTTTATTCCTTTTCTACCCTATTAAACTCTCTTTATCACAACGCACTGGTTTGGATTTTATTTTTCCTTCCGAGTCGTTCTGGATTCACTCCGGATGGGGGGACACTAGCGAACGCCTGTGTGCTTCAGATCCAAGGTCACCTTTGCCCTCATTCAAGATACATATTTGCATCTGTTGTTGTGAAACAAAATTAACAACAGGAACAATAAAGTTACCTACTTGCTAGCAGCAGCTCTACATTTGCTGGGGTCTGCTCTGTGCATTTTGAAGACCATTCCATGCTCTTCAGCCCCTTCAGGAGGAAATGTATGGTTCTAGGAAAATGCGTCTTGACCTGATGCAAAGCTGTGACGCAGCCTGCAGCTGCTGCAAGCCCTGGCATTTTACCTGCAGCCCCTCCAACAACTCTGATGTTCCCTGCATCGACTTCAACCACTGCGGCAGGACCTGAGGCCCCTCAAAGCCTTGTCACACACCCTGCGGCCCCTCCAGCCCCTGGCATGTTCCCTGCAGCCCCTCCAGCCCCTGGCATGTTCCCTGCAGCCCCTCCAAGCCTGGCACAGGCCCTACAGCTGGCTCCGGGGACAACCCCGTTGCTGTCTCAGGCACCAATACACACAAGGGGAAGGAATGCATGCAGAAGTCATCTCGTTTCAGAAGGGCAGAAAGTCCTCCCAAGAAGGGGAAGGAGCAAGAGGAAGGCGAGGCAGCCTACCCCAAGGTAGGGCCATCCCAGGGCACAGGAGGCTGTTGGAAAGGAGATTAGATAGAAAAGCAGCAGGAAGCAGGTGATCCCCATCCCTGGGCGAGCTGCGAGCCATGGGACAAGATTGCAGCTGTCCTCCAGGCGAGCACATTGTCAGCTGGCTGCTGCGCTGCTGGGATAGCAGCTGCGGGAGCCTGGCAGCAGAGGGCAGGGAAGCCAAGCAGCTGGGATCCTTCTCTGGGGAAGGGGGCACTGAGAAAGCGCTTGCAAACAGGGCACAAGCCCTCAGCCTCTGGAGGCGTGAAGGAAAGGGATCCCTTCTGGGAAGATGCTGTGGGCTTGCTGAGGCTCGAAGAACAGACGGTGCTGGCTGCTACCAGCGTGCTGCAGCAGCGGCAAGACAGAGCCGTGGTGGTTTTCCTCAGCTGGGCAGCTGAGCTCCAGCACAAGCGCTCTCTCCCTGCCCCTCCTCCAACGCCAAGGGGAGAAAAGAGGCTGGCAAGGGCTCAAGGGCTGCCAGAAGGACAGGGAGATCACTCCACAAGGAGCGTCACGGGCAAAGCAGGCTCAGCACAGCCTGTTCCAGTCCAGCCTGGGGCCTGCTCCTGCGGGGGCTCTCCACAGGCCGCGGCCTCCTCCAGGCCACAGCCACCTGCTCCACTGGGGGCTCCTCCACCCGCAGGGGGGCTGCAGCGTGAAGATCTGCTCCACGGGGGACCCATGGGCTGCAGGGGGACAGCCTGCTCCACCAGGGGCCTCTCCCTGCACAGGCCGCAGGGGAACTGCTGCTGGGAGCCTGGAGCACCTCCTGCCTCCTGCTGCACGGACCTTGGGGGCTGCACAGAGCTTTCTCACTCCTCCCTGAGCCACACGCTGCTGGGCAGCAGCTTTTGTTCCCTTTCTTAGATGGGCTCTCCCCCAGGCGCAAACATCATCCTTTTGCTCTGTGTTCTGGGCAGCAGCGGGTGGGTCCCTCTTGGAAGGAGCCTCCTGGAAGGGGCCCTGAGCTCCCATGGGGCAGCTGCTGCATTCTCCTCACAGAGGACACCCCTGCAGCCCCCCGCTCCCACAGCCTGGCCACGCAAACCCAAGCCAAGACGAGCGAGCCTCCCTGATTGCCAGCCAGCAGCTGGCTCAGCCTGGGACCCCAGGCCAGTGCCCACAAGACTCTCCTGGGCCTTGAAAAGCAAGCCTTGTGGGGACGGAGCACCCACAAAGAATGGACTCACACAACAGGACTCCTTGCCAACACTGCCTCACAGACACCTGGGCCTTGAGCGGGTAGCTCACCTTGAGCGAGCTCATTTCCTTCCCAGTAGCTGAAATGTGCCCTTTCGGGGGCATTTGGGGACTACAGCGTGCTGCTGAGAGGGATGTTGGAGCTCCTGCAGGGCAGTGCTTCCACTAAGGCAAGGCCTTTTCTGCATCTTCTACTGCCCTGCAAGCGAGGATGCTTGGGGCACACAAGAAGCTGGCAGGGGACACAGCTGCAGGGATTGCAGGGATTCCTAAAGTCATAGCCAAATACAAGAAAGACAGGAGGACGTGATCCTTTTGATAGAAAGGAGCTGGGTTTTGGGTCAAAATCCATCCCTTTTTCTATCCCGCAGACCCCCAAGGGCGTAGGACAGCAGCACTGCAGGGCAGCAAGAGATGCTGTGCATTTCTCTCGTCCCCTTGAGACAGCCACTGGGTGACGATGGTGCCAAGTGTCTGGAAAGAGACCTTGCTTTCTCAGGCCCAGGTGTCCAGCTGCACACCAAGGCAATCCCTGGCTTCCAGGCGCAGTTGCCAGGCCCAAGGCCGAGCTCCCCTGCGAACCCCCAGCCCAGCAGACCTTGCTCCTGGCATTGTGGAGCAGCCATTTCACGGCAGCCTTTTCTCCTGGCAGTCAGCTTAGCGCCGAAAGCTCTGTCACCGGGACACCCGAGAGGCGTGGCAGCTCAGCAGAGAGTCACTGTCAGCTTGGAGCTCACAAAGGTGGGTGGCCGCAAGTGCCCTGAGCGTCCAGCTCGCATTGAGGACTGGTGCTGGCACTCGAGGCGTGGAGGTCGGCATGGTGCAATGGGAGACGCCACTGTCCTGCTGGTGGGACAAGAGACACTGATGTGCTGCTGCTGCAGGAGGAGACTTGAAGGTGCTGCTGCTTAGAGGTGCTGAGGAGCGGGCAGCCTCCTTCGTGGTGGCTGAGCTGAGCATGCTCCTGTTCATTAGTACTCTCCCCTTCCTATGTTTTTCCTAAGGTGGAGAGAGAGAAACGCACAGATCTCTTTCTTTCCCGGTAAGAAATGGAAGAGCCTCGTATCTACATATTTGCCAGATTCATCCTAGCACCCTTGGGACTGGGGATCTGTGTTGATCTGTAATAAAGAGCAATCATCAGCACAGCAAATCCCCGTGACCTTGTGTCTATCAGCATCGTCCAAATCCCTCTCTAGAGCTGTGGGCTGGCCAAGCTGTGTGTTGGATGGTGAAGCTGGGAAATGCTTGGGATGGGGAAGGCTGAGTGGGCCGAGAAATCCTTGCTGGGATGGGAAGGTTTCCTTGGCGTGGAAAGGCATTGGGCTAGGAAATGAGAGAGGTGGGAAATGTTCCCGGGCTTTGAAAGCACTGGGAAGCAAAAGCATTGGGATGAGCAATCGTTCCTGGGATGGGAAAACATTGGGATGGGAAGTCTTGAAAGGGGTGGGTAACATTCGCTGAGGAAGGAAATACTTGGAAAAGTCATCCAAGAGAGGGAAATTCTTTGGGACGAGATCTCTTTGGATGAAGAAACGCTTCGTGTTGATGGGAAATCTTTTGTCTGGGAATCTGTTCTCATGTGAACTTGTCAGGATGGGAAATGACCATGAGGATGAAAGCTGGTCCTGGCATGGGAAATGCCAGGGAAAAGAGGCGGTGTGGAAGCGTGGTGGGCATGGCAAGTGCTGCGTGGGAGGGCAAGCCTGCTGGGGATGGCCAAGTCTTGCGCTGGGCAGCCTGCTTGGGTCCAAAGCCGGCAGTCCTCCCCAAGATGTCGGCGAGGGGCTGGTGAGCCGTTGGGACGGAACCCCCGTTGCCCGGGTTCCCCAAGCAACCGCCCCACTCTCCAGCCACCATGGCAGGTCCAGCAGCCGGCTCCCGCTCCTCCCGGGGCTGCGGCCCTGCTGGCGAGCCCAGCGCCCCAGAGCTCAGCCCAGCGCCCTTTTTCCCACAGAGGGTTTCCCCAGACGGCTTCCGCGGCTTGCGCAGACGCAAAACTCCCCCTTCGTCGTCCCAGCCGTGCCGCCAACGGTGGCTGCCTGGCTGCTGCCCTCCCTCCCCGGAGCGACGGCGCTGCCCTTGCAGCCCCCGCAGGTACCCACCCTCCCCTCCGCGCTGCCCCAGGCCACCGTCTGGCACGTGGTGCCGGGGGTCCAGGGGCAGGTGCTGCAGCTCCCCGCCGGGGTGCAGCTGCCACCTGGGGGGCACCTCCCAGCCCAGGGGCACCACCTGCAGCTTGGGCAGCTCCCCGCCGGGGGGCAGCTCCCTGCTGTGGGGCAGCTCCCCCACACCGCTCCTCCCTGTGCCCCCAGTGTCTCCCAGTGGGGACAGCCCCTGCTGACGGAGACGCTGGTGCCCCAGGATCCCCTCTGCTTGGGGCCCAGGGCCGTGCTCCAAGGGGAGCTCCTGCACCCCGCAGGCACCTGCCTGCTGCAGGCTCCTGCCCACCCCGGCCCCCTCCCACTCCTCGTGCCGGGGCCTCCGCTGTGGGCGCAGGCGCTCCCCGCGCCCCGCACCCTGAGCAGCAGCCGGGGGCAGCTGCCGGAGCCCTGCTTGCACGCCGTGGGGCTCAGCGAGGACCAGGGGCCCCCGCTGCTTGGCCCCACTGCCCCCGAGTCTGCCCAGGCTCCAAGGACCGCCAGCACCCAGACGGCGACGCCTGACGGTGAGTTTGGGGCTGGCACAGCCGGCCGCTGGGCGCCCCACACCCAGGAGCCATGGCAAAGCTGGCATCGGGGGATGCCTGGGGGATTGCATTGGCTTGCTTTTTCCTCAGCGGCGACACTTGCAGAGGTGCCTGAGGAGCCCCTGGAGCTGCTGGAGCTGGGACCCGATGCCTTCACTGAGGCCTTTCCCCAGCTGGCAGGGGACAGCCAGCAGCTGCAGCACGTGCAGGACCAGCTCCCGGCCGATCTGGACAGCTCCGGCTTGGAGGCGCAGCTCAGCTGCCTGGATGCCGTGGAGCCCCAGGACGCCTTCCCCGATTTGCCCAGCAGTCCTGCCCTCAGCCACTTCCTCTCGCAGCTGCCCGACCTCTGCGAGGACATCGAGGAGCCGAGCACACAGGGACTGGCAGCCACCAGAGCGCTGGGTGAGGTCCCCTCAACCCCTGGGCTGCGCCCCGACAAGGTGCAGGCTGGGCAGGCGCTGCAGCCCCCTGCAGCTGCTGTGCCGCCACTCAGCTCCCCCCTCAAGCCTGCAGCCCGGCCCCAGCTCAGGAGAGCCCTGCCCAAAAGGCCCCCCCAGCAGGAATTCATCCCTGCCCGCAGGAGAACCCTGCCCCAGCCTCCCTCGGCTCCCGTCCAGAGCCCCCCCGACCCTGACTTCCTCACTGCCCTCAGGAGAGCCTTGCCCAAGCCTCGCCTGAGTCCCCTCCAGAGCCCCCCCGACCCTGCCCGCAGGAGACCCCTGCCCAAGCCTCTCCCCAGAAGGCCCCCCCAGCAGGAATTCATCCCTGCCCGCAAGAGAACCCTGCCCCAGCCTCCCTTGGCTCCCCTCAAGAGGCCTCAACTTCTCCCAGCCCTGAGGAGAGCCCTGCCCAGTCCCCCTCGCAGTCCCCTCCAGAGCCCCCCGCCTGCCCCTGCGCCCACCGGCACCAAGTGGGGGGCCAAGCGCCCCGCGCCCACCAGCACCCCCAGCACAGCGCAGAGCTCCCAGCACAGGAGGCCCACGACGGACAAGACCCCCGGCAAGGAGAAGACGCTGCTGCTGGGCCAGGCTGGCCAAGGCCCCAAGACGCTGCGCCAGGGCAAGACGGCTGGCCACAGCGCGCTGCCTGGCAGCAGCAGCCAAGCGGGCAGCGGCAGGCAGCAGCCAGCGAGCGACAGCACCAGGGCGCCCAGCAAGAGAGCGCGAAGCCCGGGGGCTGCTGGGGGGCAAGAAGCAGCGGCGCCGCCTCTCTGCAGAGCGCGGCTGCTGCCGGAGCCCCTCCCCATGAAGCCCCGTGCCCATGCCCGTGCCCGTGCCCGTGCCCGTGCCCATGCCGTGCGGCCCCAGGACAGGCTCCGGCCCCAAGCCAGCGGGGCCAAGACGCTGCAGCGCCAGCAGCCGGGGACAAAGACCCCCAGCGAGACTTTGCAGCCGCTGGGGGCCAGGGCCAAGGCGCTGGGGCCAGTGCGCCAGCCGCCCTGTGTGCAGCCGCAGCCCACCTCCAGCGGCATGCCCAGGGCCCGGCCGACGCTGCCAGGCTCCAGCGCTGTGCCCGCTGCCCCCCGGCCCCCAGCTGGCCACAAGGCCCAGGCGCTGCTGGCACCACCAGGCAGCACAGGAGCACAGAGAGCTCCCCCAGAGCAGGCGCCCAGAGTGTGGGGCCTGCCAGCCGCAGGGGGCCAAGCGCAGCGTCCGGCTCTGCCCACGCAGCCGCGCACGCTGCAGCGTCCGGCGCAGCCCCGCGTGGACTACGTGCCCTGCGTGGGGCCCTGGGCGGGCCGCGACGCAGCGCCCACGCCGCTGGAGGAGCAGGAGGAGTCGGTGCCCATCACGCCGCAGCAGCGTCCCGAGCGGGAGCGCCTGAAGAAGCTGGCCCAGGAGGAGCGGCAGCGGGCGGCCCACCAGACCAAGATCGGCCCCGTGCAATTCTTCGTGCAGCGGCAGAAGGACCACGCCATAGCCTACTATTACAGCCACCCGTGACCGACCTCGGGCTTCTCCTCGACGGCCCCCGCAGCACCCAGGCAGGCACAGAGACCTCTGCAGGCACCTGCTCCAGCTTCAGCCACGCTCCTCAGCCCTTGCCCCTCTCGCTTGCCCTCTCCCCTCTCTCGTGCTGGAGCTAGGGGATGGGCTTGCCACTCACAGGGATGGCAACAGCGCCAATGGCAAATGCGCGCGCGCCTCACCCAGGAAGGTGGCAATGGCAAGCTGGGGAGATGCTGGCAGCAGCTGGGCTGGGAAAGCTTGGCCATGGCAACTGCTGCTTGGGACACCAAAGGGCTGAGAGACAAGACTTGCTTCTTCTTTCGGGGCATTGCTCTTCTTTCCTGCCTTCTGGATTAAATTCCTCTCCTTAGGTGGTCACTCAGCAAGGCCTCTGCCTGCAGAGCACTTCTTCTTGCACTGGCATGCCAAGGGGATAAGAACTGGGAGGTTTTGGGGACAGCAAATGATCAGTGGGATGGGAAGTGATGATGGGGATAGCAATTCATTGGAATGGGACAAATGGGTTTTATTTGTATTAAATTTAAATTTTTAAATTTTCATTTAATTTGTTGGTTTTCTTATTTATTTAATTAAATCCACTTTATTGACTGTGTTGTACAGTATGGCATTGTTTTATTATTATAAAATTATAAGTATTTAATAGCATTAAATATTTTTATATATTAATATCTTATAAACTGTAAGTATCATTATTTATTATTTTGTTGGTTTTTATTCCTTTTCTACCCTATTAAACTCTCTTTATCACAACGCACTGGTTTGGATTTTATTTTTCCTTCCGAGTCGTTCTGGATTCACTCCGGATGGGGGGACACTAGCGAACGCCTGTGTGCTTCAGATCCAAGGTCACCTTTGCCCTCATTCAAGATACATATTTGCATCTGTTGTTGTGAAACAAAATTAACAACAGGAACAATAAAGTTACCTACTTGCTAGCAGCAGCTCTACATTTGCTGGGGTCTGCTCTGTGCATTTTGAAGACCATTCCATGCTCTTCAGCCCCTTCAGGAGGAAATGTATGGTTCTAGGAAAATGCGTCTTGACCTGATGCAAAGCTGTGACGCAGCCTGCAGCTGCTGCAAGCCCTGGCATTTTACCTGCAGCCCCTCCAACAACTCTGATGTTCCCTGCATCGACTTCAACCACTGCGGCAGGACCTGAGGCCCCTCAAAGCCTTGTCACACACCCTGCGGCCCCTCCAGCCCCTGGCATGTTCCCTGCAGCCCCTCCAGCCCCTGGCATGTTCCCTGCAGCCCCTCCAAGCCTGGCACAGGCCCTACAGCTGGCTCCGGGGACAACCCCGTTGCTGTCTCAGGCACCAATACACACAAGGGGAAGGAATGCATGCAGAAGTCATCTCGTTTCAGAAGGGCAGAAAGTCCTCCCAAGAAGGGGAAGGAGCAAGAGGAAGGCGAGGCAGCCTACCCCAAGGTAGGGCCATCCCAGGGCACAGGAGGCTGTTGGAAAGGAGATTAGATAGAAAAGCAGCAGGAAGCAGGTGATCCCCATCCCTGGGCGAGCTGCGAGCCATGGGACAAGATTGCAGCTGTCCTCCAGGCGAGCACATTGTCAGCTGGCTGCTGCGCTGCTGGGATAGCAGCTGCGGGAGCCTGGCAGCAGAGGGCAGGGAAGCCAAGCAGCTGGGATCCTTCTCTGGGGAAGGGGGCACTGAGAAAGCGCTTGCAAACAGGGCACAAGCCCTCAGCCTCTGGAGGCGTGAAGGAAAGGGATCCCTTCTGGGAAGATGCTGTGGGCTTGCTGAGGCTCGAAGAACAGACGGTGCTGGCTGCTACCAGCGTGCTGCAGCAGCGGCAAGACAGAGCCGTGGTGGTTTTCCTCAGCTGGGCAGCTGAGCTCCAGCACAAGCGCTCTCTCCCTGCCCCTCCTCCAACGCCAAGGGGAGAAAAGAGGCTGGCAAGGGCTCAAGGGCTGCCAGAAGGACAGGGAGATCACTCCACAAGGAGCGTCACGGGCAAAGCAGGCTCAGCACAGCCTGTTCCAGTCCAGCCTGGGGCCTGCTCCTGCGGGGGCTCTCCACAGGCCGCGGCCTCCTCCAGGCCACAGCCACCTGCTCCACTGGGGGCTCCTCCACCCGCAGGGGGGCTGCAGCGTGAAGATCTGCTCCACGGGGGACCCATGGGCTGCAGGGGGACAGCCTGCTCCACCAGGGGCCTCTCCCTGCACAGGCCGCAGGGGAACTGCTGCTGGGAGCCTGGAGCACCTCCTGCCTCCTGCTGCACGGACCTTGGGGGCTGCACAGAGCTTTCTCACTCCTCCCTGAGCCACACGCTGCTGGGCAGCAGCTTTTGTTCCCTTTCTTAGATGGGCTCTCCCCCAGGCGCAAACATCATCCTTTTGCTCTGTGTTCTGGGCAGCAGCGGGTGGGTCCCTCTTGGAAGGAGCCTCCTGGAAGGGGCCCTGAGCTCCCATGGGGCAGCTGCTGCATTCTCCTCACAGAGGACACCCCTGCAGCCCCCCGCTCCCACAGCCTGGCCACGCAAACCCAAGCCAAGACGAGCGAGCCTCCCTGATTGCCAGCCAGCAGCTGGCTCAGCCTGGGACCCCAGGCCAGTGCCCACAAGACTCTCCTGGGCCTTGAAAAGCAAGCCTTGTGGGGACGGAGCACCCACAAAGAATGGACTCACACAACAGGACTCCTTGCCAACACTGCCTCACAGACACCTGGGCCTTGAGCGGGTAGCTCACCTTGAGCGAGCTCATTTCCTTCCCAGTAGCTGAAATGTGCCCTTTCGGGGGCATTTGGGGACTACAGCGTGCTGCTGAGAGGGATGTTGGAGCTCCTGCAGGGCAGTGCTTCCACTAAGGCAAGGCCTTTTCTGCATCTTCTACTGCCCTGCAAGCGAGGATGCTTGGGGCACACAAGAAGCTGGCAGGGGACACAGCTGCAGGGATTGCAGGGATTCCTAAAGTCATAGCCAAATACAAGAAAGACAGGAGGACGTGATCCTTTTGATAGAAAGGAGCTGGGTTTTGGGTCAAAATCCATCCCTTTTTCTATCCCGCAGACCCCCAAGGGCGTAGGACAGCAGCACTGCAGGGCAGCAAGAGATGCTGTGCATTTCTCTCGTCCCCTTGAGACAGCCACTGGGTGACGATGGTGCCAAGTGTCTGGAAAGAGACCTTGCTTTCTCAGGCCCAGGTGTCCAGCTGCACACCAAGGCAATCCCTGGCTTCCAGGCGCAGTTGCCAGGCCCAAGGCCGAGCTCCCCTGCGAACCCCCAGCCCAGCAGACCTTGCTCCTGGCATTGTGGAGCAGCCATTTCACGGCAGCCTTTTCTCCTGGCAGTCAGCTTAGCGCCGAAAGCTCTGTCACCGGGACACCCGAGAGGCGTGGCAGCTCAGCAGAGAGTCACTGTCAGCTTGGAGCTCACAAAGGTGGGTGGCCGCAAGTGCCCTGAGCGTCCAGCTCGCATTGAGGACTGGTGCTGGCACTCGAGGCGTGGAGGTCGGCATGGTGCAATGGGAGACGCCACTGTCCTGCTGGTGGGACAAGAGACACTGATGTGCTGCTGCTGCAGGAGGAGACTTGAAGGTGCTGCTGCTTAGAGGTGCTGAGGAGCGGGCAGCCTCCTTCGTGGTGGCTGAGCTGAGCATGCTCCTGTTCATTAGTACTCTCCCCTTCCTATGTTTTTCCTAAGGTGGAGAGAGAGAAACGCACAGATCTCTTTCTTTCCCGGTAAGAAATGGAAGAGCCTCGTATCTACATATTTGCCAGATTCATCCTAGCACCCTTGGGACTGGGGATCTGTGTTGATCTGTAATAAAGAGCAATCATCAGCACAGCAAATCCCCGTGACCTTGTGTCTATCAGCATCGTCCAAATCCCTCTCTAGAGCTGTGGGCTGGCCAAGCTGTGTGTTGGATGGTGAAGCTGGGAAATGCTTGGGATGGGGAAGGCTGAGTGGGCCGAGAAATCCTTGCTGGGATGGGAAGGTTTCCTTGGCGTGGAAAGGCATTGGGCTAGGAAATGAGAGAGGTGGGAAATGTTCCCGGGCTTTGAAAGCACTGGGAAGCAAAAGCATTGGGATGAGCAATCGTTCCTGGGATGGGAAAACATTGGGATGGGAAGTCTTGAAAGGGGTGGGTAACATTCGCTGAGGAAGGAAATACTTGGAAAAGTCATCCAAGAGAGGGAAATTCTTTGGGACGAGATCTCTTTGGATGAAGAAACGCTTCGTGTTGATGGGAAATCTTTTGTCTGGGAATCTGTTCTCATGTGAACTTGTCAGGATGGGAAATGACCATGAGGATGAAAGCTGGTCCTGGCATGGGAAATGCCAGGGAAAAGAGGCGGTGTGGAAGCGTGGTGGGCATGGCAAGTGCTGCGTGGGAGGGCAAGCCTGCTGGGGATGGCCAAGTCTTGCGCTGGGCAGCCTGCTTGGGTCCAAAGCCGGCAGTCCTCCCCAAGATGTCGGCGAGGGGCTGGTGAGCCGTTGGGACGGAACCCCCGTTGCCCGGGTTCCCCAAGCAACCGCCCCACTCTCCAGCCACCATGGCAGGTCCAGCAGCCGGCTCCCGCTCCTCCCGGGGCTGCGGCCCTGCTGGCGAGCCCAGCGCCCCAGAGCTCAGCCCAGCGCCCTTTTTCCCACAGAGGGTTTCCCCAGACGGCTTCCGCGGCTTGCGCAGACGCAAAACTCCCCCTTCGTCGTCCCAGCCGTGCCGCCAACGGTGGCTGCCTGGCTGCTGCCCTCCCTCCCCGGAGCGACGGCGCTGCCCTTGCAGCCCCCGCAGGTACCCACCCTCCCCTCCGCGCTGCCCCAGGCCACCGTCTGGCACGTGGTGCCGGGGGTCCAGGGGCAGGTGCTGCAGCTCCCCGCCGGGGTGCAGCTGCCACCTGGGGGGCACCTCCCAGCCCAGGGGCACCACCTGCAGCTTGGGCAGCTCCCCGCCGGGGGGCAGCTCCCTGCTGTGGGGCAGCTCCCCCACACCGCTCCTCCCTGTGCCCCCAGTGTCTCCCAGTGGGGACAGCCCCTGCTGACGGAGACGCTGGTGCCCCAGGATCCCCTCTGCTTGGGGCCCAGGGCCGTGCTCCAAGGGGAGCTCCTGCACCCCGCAGGCACCTGCCTGCTGCAGGCTCCTGCCCACCCCGGCCCCCCCCCACTCCTCGTGCCGGGGCCTCCGCTGTGGGCGCAGGCGCTCCCCGCGCCCCGCACCCTGAGCAGCAGCCGGGGGCAGCTGCCGGAGCCCTGCTTGCACGCCGTGGGGCTCAGCGAGGACCAGGGGCCCCCGCTGCTTGGCCCCACTGCCCCCGAGTCTGCCCAGGCTCCAAGGACCGCCAGCACCCAGACGGCGACGCCCGACGGTGAGTTTGGGGCTGGCCCAGCCGGCCGCTGGGCGCCCCACACCCAGGAGCCATGGCAAAGCTGGCATCGGGGGATGCCTGGGGGATTGCATTGGCTTGCTTTTTCCTCAGCGGCGACACTTGCAGAGGTGCCTGAGGAGCCCCTGGAGCTGCTGGAGCTGGGACCCGATGCCTTCACTGAGGCCTTTCCCCAGCTGGCAGGGGACAGCCAGCAGCTGCAGCACGTGCAGGACCAGCTCCCGGCCGATCTGGACAGCTCCGGCTTGGAGGCGCAGCTCAGCTGCCTGGATGCCGTGGAGCCCCAGGACGCCTTCCCCGATTTGCCCAGCAGTCCTGCCCTCAGCCGCTTCCTCTCGCAGCTGCCCGACCTCTGCGAGGACATCGAGGAGCCGAGCACACAGGGACTGGCAGCCACCAGAGCGCTGGGTGAGGTCCCCTCAACCCCTGGGCTGCGCCCCGACAAGGTGCAGGCTGGGCGGGCGCTGCAGCCCCCTGCAGCTGCTGTGCCGCCACTCAGCTCCCCCCTCAAGCCTGCAGCCCGGCCCCAGCTCAGGAGAGCCCTGCCCAAAAGGCCCCCCCAGCAGGAATTCATCCCTGCCCGCAGGAGAACCCTGCCCCAGCCTCCCTCGGCTCCTGTCCAGAGCCCCCCCGACCCTGACTTCCTCACTGCCCTCAGGAGAGCCCTGCCCAAGCCTCGCCTGAGTCCCCTCCAGAGCCCCCCCGACCCTGCCCGCAGGAGACCCCTGCCCAAGCCTCTCCCCAAAAGGCCCCCCCAGCAGGAATTCATCCCTGCCCGCAAGAGAACCCTGCCCCAGCCTCCCTTGGCTCCCCTCAAGAGGCCTCAACTTCTCCCAGCCCTGAGGAGAGCCCTGCCCAGTCCCCCTCGCAGTCCCCTCCAGAGCCCCCCGCCTGCCCCTGCGCCCACCGGCACCAAGTGGGGGGCCAAGCGCCCCGCGCCCACCAGCACCCCCAGCACAGCGCAGAGCTCCCAGCACAGGAGGCCCACGACGGACAAGACCCCCGGCAAGGAGAAGACGCTGCTGCTGGGCCAGGCTGGCCAAGGCCCCAAGACGCTGCGCCAGGGCAAGACGGCTGGCCACAGCGCGCTGCCTGGCAGCAGCAGCCAAGCGGGCAGCGGCAGGCAGCAGCCAGCGAGCGACAGCACCAGGGCGCCCAGCAAGAGAGCGCGAAGCCCGGGGGCTGCTGGGGGGCAAGAAGCAGCGGCGCCGCCTCTCTGCAGAGCGCGGCTGCTGCCAGAGCCCCTCCCCATGAAGCCCCGTGCCCATGCCCGTGCCCGTGCCCGTGCCCGTGCCCGTGCCGTGCGGCCCCAGGACAGGCTCCGGCCCCAAGCCAGCGGGGCCAAGACGCTGCAGCGCCAGCAGCCGGGGACAAAGACCCCCAGCGAGACTTTGCAGCCGCTGGGGGCCAGGGCCAAGGCGCTGGGGCCAGTGCGCCAGCCGCCCTGTGTGCAGCCGCAGCCCACCTCCAGCGGCATGCCCAGGGCCCGGCCGACGCTGCCAGGCTCCAGCGCTGTGCCCGCTGCCCCCCGGCCCCCAGCTGGCCACAAGGCCCAGGCGCTGCTGGCACCACCAGGCAGCACAGGAGCACAGAGAGCTCCCCCAGAGCAGGCGCCCAGAGTGTGGGGCCTGCCAGCCGCAGGGGGCCAAGCGCAGCGTCCGGCTCTGCCCACGCAGCCGCGCACGCTGCAGCGTCCGGCACAGCCCCGCGTGGACTACGTGCCCTGCGTGGGGCCCTGGGCGGGCCGCGACGCAGCGCCCACGCCGCTGGAGGAGCAGGAGGAGTCGGTGCCCATCACGCCGCAGCAGCGTCCCGAGCGGGAGCGCCTGAAGAAGCTGGCCCAGGAGGAGCGGCAGCGGGCGGCCCACCAGACCAATATCGGCCCCGTGCAATTCTTCGTGCAGCGGCAGAAGGACCACGCCATAGCCTACTATTACAGCTACCCGTGACCGACCTCGGGCTTCTCCTCGACGGCCCCCGCAGCACCCAGGCAGGCACAGAGACCTCTGCAGGCACCTGCTCCAGCTTCAGCCACGCTCCTCAGCCCTTGCCCCTCTCGCTTGCCCTCTCCCCTCTCTCGTGCTGGAGCTAGGGGATGGGCTTGCCACTCACAGGGATGGCAACAGCGCCAATGGCAAATGCGCGCGCGCCTCACCCAGGAAGGTGGCAATGGCAAGCTGGGGAGATGCTGGCAGCAGCTGGGCTGGGAAAGCTTGGCCATGGCAACTGCTGCTTGGGACACCAAAGGGCTGAGAGACAAGACTTGCTTCTTCTTTCGGGGCATTGCTCTTCTTTCCTGCCTTCTGGATTAAATTCCTCTCCTTAGGTGGTCACTCAGCAAGGCCTCTGCCTGCAGAGCACTTCTTCTTGCACTGGCATGCCAAGGGGATAAGAACTGGGAGGTCTTTGGGATAGCAAATGATCAGTGGGATGGGAAGTGATGATGGGGATAGCAATTCATTGGAATGGGACAAATGGGTTTTATTTGTATTAAATTTAAATTTTTTAATTTTCATTTAATTTATTGGTTTTCTTATTTATTTAATTAAATCCACTTTATTGACTGTGTTGTACGGTATGGCATTGTTTTATTTTTATAAAATTATAAGTATTTAATAGTATTAAATATTTTTATATATTAATATCTTATAAACTGTAAGTATCATTATTTATTATTTTGTTGGTTTTTATTCCTTTTCTACCCTATTAAACTCTCTTTGTCACAACGCACTGGTTTGGACTTTATTTTTCCTTCCGAGTCGTTCTGGATTCACTCCGGATGGGGGGACACTAGCGAACGCCTGTGTGCTTCAGATCCAAGGTCACCTTTGCCCTCATTCAAGATACATATTTGCATCTGTTGTTGTGAAACAAAATTAACAACAGGAACAATAAAGTTACCTACTTGCTAGCAGCAGCTCTACATTTGCTGGGGTCTGCTCTGTGCATTTTGAAGACCATTCCATGCTCTTCAGCCCCTTCAGGAGGAAATGTATGGTTCTAGGAAAATGCGTCTTGACCTGATGCAAAGCTGTGACGCAGCCTGCAGCTGCTGCAAGCCCTGGCATTTTACCTGCAGCCCCTCCAACAACTCTGATGTTCCCTGCATCGACTTCAACCACTGCGGCAGGACCTGAGGCCCCTCAAACCCTTGTCACACACCCTGCGGCCCCTCGAACCCCTGGCATGTTCCCTGCAGCCCCTTCAGCCCCTGGCATGTTCCCTGCAGCCCCTCCAAGCCTGGCACAGGCCCTACAGCTGGCTCCGGGGACGACCCCGTTGCTGTCTCAGGCACCAATACACACAAGGGGAAGGAATGCATGCAGAAGTCATCTCGTTTCAGAAGGGCAGAAAGTCCTCCCAAGAAGGGGAAGGAGCAAGAGGAAGACGAGGCAGCCTACCCCAAGGTAGGGCCATCCCAGGGCACAGGAGGCTGTTGGAAAGGAGATTAGATAGAAAAGCAGCTGGAAGCAGGTGATCCCCATCCCTGGGCGAGCTGCGAGCCATGGGACAAGATTGCAGCTATCCTCCAGGCGAGCACATTGTCAGCTGGCTGCTGCGCTGCTGGGATAGCAGCTGCGGGAGCCTGGCAGCAGAGGGCAGGGAAGCCAAGCAGCTGGGATCCTTCTCTGGGGAAGGGGGCACTGAGAAAGCGCTTGCAAACAGGGCACAAGCCCTCAGCCTCTGGAGGCGGCGCCTGTGAGGCGTGAAGGAAAGGGATCCCTTCTGGGAAGATGCTGTGGGCTTGCTGAGGCTCGAAGAACAGACGGTGCTGGCTGCTACCAGCGTGCTGCAGCAGCGGCAAGACAGAGCCGTGGTGGTTTTCCTCAGCTGGGCAGCTGAGCTCCAGCACAAGCGCTCTCTCCCTGCCCCTCCTCCAACGCCAAGGGGAGAAAAGAGGCTGGCAAGGGCTCAAGGGCTGCCAGAAGGACACGGAGATCACTCCACAAGGAGCGTCACGGGCAAAGCAGGCTCAGCACAGCCTGTTCCAGTCCAGCCCGGGGCCTGCTCCTGCGGGGGCTCTCCACAGGCCGCGGCCTCCTCCAGGCCACAGCCACCTGCTCCACCGGGGGCTCCTCCACCCGCAGGGGGGCTGCAGCGTGGAGATCTGCTCCACGGGGGACCCATGGGCTGCAGGGGGACAGCCTGCTCCACCAGGGGCCTCTCCCTGCACAGGCCGCAGGGGAACTGCTGCTGGGAGCCTGGAGCACCTCCTGCCTCCTGCTGCATGGACCTTGGGGGCTGCACAGAGCTTTCTCACTCCTCCCTGAGCCAGACGCTGCTGGGCAGCAGCTTTTGTTCCCTTTCTTAGATGGGCTCTCCCCTGTAATACACAATAAATGTTTGTTCATTGTCTTTTGTATTATAAAACAAGGAGTTCCGTTTGAGGAGCAGGAGTTGCAAAAGCTCCCTGCTGAAGTAAGATGTATAATACTTGGCTAGACACTATGAAAATTCTTTTGCTTAATGTAACAAAAAAGAGAACCCCCTCCCCTTCTCTCCTTCTGCATCTCAGTTGCCTCTTTTGTTCAAAGACACTGCTGCAAAGTTCATGTAACCATCTCCTGATAAGTTGCTAAACTAGTGTATCAACATCCTGCATTCCTGTCTCACGCTGGGCCAACATGACCAAATAAAAAAAAAAGAAGTTGAACCACAACGCGGAGGAAGACTACGGCCTTCATCTTCACGACCACCAGAGGGACAGAGACGACCCCCTAGCAACAGTGTGCGCAGTCGCAGAATATACCAGGATGTGCTGCGTAATCCCAGAATTACCAAGATATAAAAAGGGACCCTGGCGGGGGTGAGGTGCGCGCCGTTGGTGGAGCCGAGACTCCCCGGCCGCCCAGCGCTGTTTTGCTTGCTGTTGCTTACTCAATAAATTCCTTTCTATTATTAATGCAATGCTCTCTGAAAATTAATTAAGGGGGCAACTTATAACAAATTTGGTGCCGTGACTCGGATGAAGGCAATCTGATTGAAAGACCTTCGGAGGGGGCGCCCCGCTGATTTCAGCGGCCTTCGCTAGGATTACTTTCATTCAAATCCTTCACCGACGAACCCTAAATTCGGCAGCAAGCAAATAAAGCCGGCAACCCCTAGTAATCTTTGTGCACGAAGACCGAACGAAGACTCAGGAGTGAGTAAGTATAGTCCGGTGATCCGTTCGGTTGGGGTTGGGTATCCTGGAGCGTGTCGTTGTGAGACGTCCAATTGCGGACGAAGCGAGTGCGGACCCCTCGGTAGTGCGGTTCCCACATCCCGCGAGGGACTGGGCCATGAAAAGGGGGAAGCGATTAGTGTGTGTGTGTGTGAAGGCGCTCCAGAAGATGGGACAGAAGAAGAGTAAGCCTTCTGGTCCCATGGGCGGGGTAACGTCTGATGTTAGGTTACCCCAGGATTAATGATTAAAAATTGGCAGGATTCCCCTTTTAGGCGGGGAAGGAATAAAGTAAAAATGATACATTATTGTGTTGAAGTTTGGGGTGGTAAACAGATTCGAGGAGACCACCTTTACTGGCCCGTATTTGGGTCCTTTGAAGATTGGGTTTGCCAGGCCCTAAATATTTATGTAAACTCAAAAGAACCTTTTAGTTTGGAAGAAAGTGAATATGCACATTTGTGGATCAGCTCGGAAACTCGAGCCAATTTATATCCTCTAAAAGAAAAAGGAGGGGATGGGAGGCACAAGAAAAACCGAGAATTAGAGATCCCAGCCCCACTGCCTCCCTATATTCCACCACGCCCACCTGCAGCCCCTCTGACTCCCGGGCTTCTTTATCTGCAACCCCAGGGAGATGCCAATAACAACTCTGACTCTAGCGCTCAGGGACCAGTGACTAGGAATATGTGGCAGTCCCCATTAACTCCGGGGACGTCTGAGATTTTAAGAAAGAGACAGGAGGAGGGTAAGCGAGCTTTAATGGCAACTGGCATAATGTTTGCAGCTGCTGAGGAATAATTCTAACTGGAATAATAACTGCACATTGTATATTGTATATATAAAAGCCCGGGCATTTTTGTTAAAGTGTTCTTTTATACATATGTTAATATGTTAATATGTAAATATAAGAACTGCCATTGAGGTGTATGTCTAAGGGAACAAAATTTGCCCAGGCATATTATCGGCTCATCAGGTTTAAATGTCCCCAGTGTAATTGTCTACAGGCAGTTAATTTACAGTGGTTTGATTTTACTTGTGTATCTGTATATTGTGGATTTTGGAGGGATTGGGATTGACTAGTAAAGAGGTTCTAGGAAAACGGTGGAATATTAACCACTGTAGATTACAATAGGAAAAGTTCAAAGCAAAGAAATCCCGAGGAAAAGCCTCCTAGGATGTATACTAACACATTGGAGGGATATAGTGGGCTGAGAGGGTACAGAGAGTAAAAGAGCCCTTATCAAATATTGTAATCAGTGGTGGCCACTTTATAAACTAGAGGATGGAGCGGAGTGGCCCCTAAATGGAACTACTAATTATAACACCATATTACAGTCAATGTTGTTTTTGTGGAAAGAAGGAAAACAGGATGAAATGTTGTATATTGATGTTGTTTCAGCATCTTGGAGGGAAAAGGTACGGAATTAAGTTGGCCCCTGACTGAGCCTTTGATGTCGGCATTAGAAAAGTAAAGGCTAGAGAAAGATAAAGGAAGTGTTAAAAGGTTTGTGGAAAGTGTTAAAGGTATTCGAAGTTGAATGAGCAGGGAAAGGTGATGTAGGTATTATCTAAGTAACAGTCTAGAAGTTATGGTATATTTGCATATTTGCTGTGGTGTTTGTTCAGTTTCCCAAGCATCAGGGAGGGGGGAACAGCCTGCTCCACCAGGGGCCTCTCCAGCGGTCGCAGGGGGGCTTCGGCTCCAGCGCCTGGAGCGCCTCCTCCCCCTCCTTCTGCACTGACTTTGGTGTCTGCCGGGGGGTTTCTCGCTCTCCCAGCTGCTGTTGAGCAGCAGGTTTTTGTTTGTTTGTTTGTTTGTTTGTTTTCGTGGATGTGCTCTCACAGAGGCACGGACTATGTTGCTATGGCTTGGCTCTGGGCAGCAGTGGGCCCCTTTAGGGCCAGATGAAATTGTCCCTTATCTACCACGGGGAGGTTTCTGTTTTTGTTTTGTTTTGTTTTTCACGGGGGCTGCCACTGCAGTTTCCCACCCCCACACCCCTCACACACCCTCAAACCTTGCCATCAAACCCAATACACTGGAGCAGATAAGTCATTACTGACTTGTAAAGTATCAGGGATTAAATTAACTAATGAAACCCTAAATGTGATGGGGGTAGAAGGGGCTGGGATAACAGTGCCACTTTTGGGGGATACCAAGCTGAGACCAGGGAATAAAATGATCACTGGGCAATTATTGTATGTATCCAAGGCGGAGACTAACTTGTTGGGAAGGGATTTGATGATTAAATTGGGCATTCAAATAGTAAATTGTTAGACTGGAATAACAGTGTTATTAATGGAGTGCTCTCTGGCCCTGAGAGCAAACGTACATGTATATTCACCTCTGACTGGAAAGCCCCTGAAATGGGGGCGGAAGCAACAATATAGGTGGACAATTCTACCTCAGGGGTTTACAGGGCCACCTATCTATTTGGGTAAATTCTAAACAAGATTTTGGAGCAATTACAACCTCCCAAGGAGGTATTAATGTTATAAATATGTGGATCATTTTAAGGAAAATCGATACTCCCTGATGGGAGAGAAATGCTGAATAAAGTGATAATGAGGCAAATAACTGTTTTACATCAGAAGAATCATTGGGAGGTGCAAGCAATGTGTGATGTTGTTCTAAGAAAGCATGTCTGTGTAGGAATATATACTTTAGGGAAGCACACATGCAGAGGATGTACTATATGTCAAAGGGTAAATAAAAAGGTCTTCTGTAACCTATCTAGAGGGGGACGGGAGCCAGGGCTTTGACCTTTCCAAAGTATACAGGTAGATTTTACTGAGTTACTTGTTTGTCCTAATCGACCACGTGACTGAATGGGTGTAAAGCTTTACTGCAAGGATTAAAGCAGGCCTTAGAGATTGAGTGGGATTTTCACAGCCCCTGGCACCCCTCCTCTTCTGGAAAGGTAGAGCGAATGAATGGTGAAATTAAGAAACAACTAACAAAACTTGTGCTGGAAACTAAGGCTTCTTGGTTAAAATGCTTACCTCTTGCACTGTTAAACATATGGACACAGCCCAGAACTGATATAGGAATTTCTCCTTTTGAAATGCTATATGGTATGCCCTATGACTCGGAATTGCCACTTGATCACCCTCAATTCTAATTAAGACTTGGAAAGAGACTTCTTTAACACCACGATGGGGAAGGCCCCTATGTTGTTTTGCTTACCACAGAAACGGCTATTCGAACTGCGCAGAAAGGATGGACGCATGCCGGCCGAGTGAAAGGACCAGTCCGGGAAGGTAAATGGGAGGCAGCTCCAGGCCCTGACGACTTGAAGCTGACGCTAAGACGGACTCAATAAGTATTGTGTATTATCTGTGTATCGTGGGAAGGGGAGGAGGCCCTGTTTCGAAGGCTCCCTAGTAGGTTCCCCTGAAGAACACTGCTGCTGCCAAGAAGAACCGATACCTTGTAGTTCGCTGCAACCGAACTGACAAGTGAGGCAGAGAAGTGAAAACGGTGGGGGACTGAGGGGCCGACAATTTAGATGGGCTCCGACCACCTCCTACGATACATGGGAGTCAGTATCATCGTTTTGGTCAGCTATGGGTCTGCGCATCCCCACCAGCCTTTTAAATGGAGCTTAATCAGATGGGAGGATCAATTCATCATCCAGCAAACAACGACAGCGGGTGCTCCCAGTTTCCGCATCACATTATGTGACTTGGCGTCAGTGCAGCCATGCTTTAACCTATCAGGATTTTATTTCTGCCCAAGTTCTAACCCAGGAAAGGGGTACTGTAATTATCCAAACGCATATTATTGTGCATACTGGGGGTGTGAAACCATTGCTACGGACTGGACACTCGGGGCTGGTCGGAATAAATTCTTACAAGTGGGATATGGGCCGCAAGGTTGTAACTGACAAGTGGATCCCCGTTACAGGTGGCAAGGGCATGGTATAGGGTATACAGGAACCTTCCACGGAAATAAAGAAATTTGCAAGGTTCTATATATAAATATAACAAACTTGACGATACTAGCTGGGTACTAGGAAAATGTCAGATTTTACGAACACAGAACAGATAGGGGAGGACTCATACTAATAAAAAGGAGGATGCTGATAGGCCCCAGGCAGTAGGAACAAATGAGGTATTGTCAGAAAATGTCCAGGGAATCCAGCCTGTGGAAAATACTACAGTGCCAACCCTCGGCAGCCCTACAAGCTCAGGTAAAGCTGAGAATGATAACATAGTTGAGAATAACATATGGGGGGGGGTCATGAATGCCAGCTACCAATTATTAAACAAAACAAGCCCAAATGTAACAAAACACTGTTGATTATGCTTTAGTATAAGGCCTTCATATTATGATGCTATTGGGGATCCTGGGGAGCCCACCCGCACAAACGAGAACAGCCCTCTACATTGCAGTTGGGGAAAAGACATAAGGGTAACACTAACACAAGTCACTGGAGGTGGTAGGTGTGTGGGCACGGTTCCTAGTGGGAAGTGTCATCTATGTAATACCATGGAGAATGGAAAACAATCAACCGAGTGGCTAATCCCAGCCAACAACGCTAGGTGGGTTTGTTCATGAGTGGGCGTAACTCTTTGTCTATCACTAAAACTCTTTAATGCGTCTCGTGATTTTTGTATACAGGTGATAATTATACCAAGGATTCTATACCACCCTGAGGATTGTATGTATACCCAGCACACAGTGGCAAGTTATCATCTGGAAAGACGGGAACCATTCACGGCTCTAACTTTGGCCACCCTAATAATCCTGGGAGGAGCTAGAGTGGGGACCAGGGTAGCCTCATTGGTTAAACAAAATCAAGAATTTACTTCCTTACGCGTTGCTGTGGACGAGGACCTGACCCAAACTGAACAATCCATCTCGGCCCTGGACAAGACCCAGGGAAGGGTTGGAAAAAAGGAAACAGGAGAATGAAGCCCAACAGAGCTGGTACGAATCTTGGTTTAATTATTCACCTTGGCTTACTACTTTATTATCAACAATAGCAGGACCTTTGTTGTTATTAATAATAGCACTAACTTTTGGACCATGTATTTTTAATAAATTGATTGCGATTGTAAAGGGATGTTTAGAAGCGGCACATCTAATGCTCATACATGCCAAATACGAGCCAATAAGTACCAACGAAGGAATCAAGGAAACATTAGTTCTTAATAGCCAGGCATTGCAGAGCTTCAATGAACAAAATGAGTAACTAAAAGAAAAAGGAGGGATTGTAATACACAATAAATGTTTGTTCATTGTCTTTTGTATTATAAAACAAGGAGTTCCGTTTGAGGAGCAGGAGTTGCAAAAGCTCCCTGCTGAAGTAAGATGTATAATACTTGGCTAGACACTATGAAAATTCTTTTGCTTAATGTAACAAAAAAGAGAACCCCCTCCCCTTCTCTCCTTCTGCATCTCAGTTGCCTCTTTTGTTCAAAGACACTGCTGCAAAGTTCATGTAACCATCTCCTGATAAGTTGCTAAACTAGTGTATCAACATCCTGCATTCCTGTCTCACGCTGGGCCAACATGACCAAATAAAAAAAAAAGAAGTTGAACCACAACGCGGAGGAAGACTATGGCCTTCATCTTCACGACCACCAGAGGGACAGAGACGACCCCCTAGCAACAGTGCGCGCAGTCGCAGAATATACCAGGATGTGCTGCGTAATCCCAGAATTACCAAGATATAAAAAGGGACCCTGGCGGGGGTGAGGTGCGCGCCGTTGGTGGAGCCGAGACTCCCCGGCCGCCCAGCGCTGTTTTGCTTGCTGTTGCTTACTCAATAAATTCCTTTCTATTATTAATGCAATGCTCTCTGAAAATTAATTAAGGGGGCAACTTATAACATCCCCCAGGCGCAAACATCATCCTTTTGCTCTGTGTTCTGGGCAGCAGCGGGTGGGTCCCTCCTGGAAGGAGCCTCCTGGCAGCGGCCCTGAGCTCCCACGGGGCAGCTGCTGCATTCTCCTCACAGAGGACACCCCTGCAGCCCCCCGCTCCCACAGCCTGGCCACGCAAACCCAAGCCAAGACACCGAGCGAGCCTCCCTGATTGCCAGCCAGCAGCTGGCTCAGCCTGAGACCCTAGGCCAGTGCCCACAAGACTCTCCAGGGCCTTGAAAAGCAAGCCTTGTGGGGACGGAGCACCCACAAAGAACAGACTCACACAACAGGACTCCTTGCCAACACCGCCTCACAGACACCTGGGCCTTGAGCGGGTAGCTCACCTTGAGCGAGCTCATTTCCTTCCCAGTAGCTGAAATGTGCCATTTCGGGGGCATTTGGGGGCTACAGCGTGCTGCTGAGAGGGTTGTTGGAGCTCCTGCAGGGCAGTGCTTCCACTAAGGCAAGGCCTTTTCTGCATCTTCTACTGCCCTGCAAGCGAGGATGCTGGGGGCACACAAGAAGCTGGCAGGGGACACAGCTGCAGGGATTGCAGGGATTCCTAAAGTCATAGCCAAATACAAGAAAGACAGGAGGACGTGATGCTTCCGAGAGAAAGGAGCTCGCTTTGGGGTCAAAATCCATCCCTTTTTCAGGAAAGCAAGAGATGCTGTGCATTTCTCTCGTCCCCCTCAGACAGCCACTGGGTGACGATGGTGCCAAGTGTCTGGAAAGAGACCTTGCTTTCTCAGGCCCAGGTGTCCAGCTGCACACCAAGGCCGTCCCTGGCTTCCAGGCGCAGTTGCCAGGCCCAAGGCTGAGCTCCCCTGCGAACCCCCAGCCCAGCAGACCTTGCTCCTGGCATTGTGGAGCAGCCATTTCACGGCAGCCTTTTCTCCTGGCAGTCAGCTTAGCGCCGAAAGCTCTGTCACCGGGACGCCTGAGAGCTGTGGCAGCTCAGCAGAGAGTCACTGTCAGCCTTGGAGCTCACAAAGGTGGGTGGCCACAAATGCCCTGAGTGTCCAGCTAGCATTGAGGACTGCTGTGGCACTCAAATTGTCACCTGTTTGCTGCGATGCTGGGATACCTGCTCTGGTAGCCTGGCATCAGAGGCCAGGGAAGCCAAGCAGCTGGGATCCTTCTCTGAGGCAGGGGACACTGAGAGTGGAAATGGAAATGGGGCACAAGACCTCCGCCTCTCAAAGGAACCCCTCAGATGTTTAGGTATAGTAAACTTATGTATATCTGTGTGACTCTAGACCACAACATGTTAGTGTTCTGGTTTGTCCACTGCTTTGTTGTGGGGGCTTTGAGTTGGCCTCTACTCTTTAGGTGAATGCTGACTTCATATCTATGGTGCACTTTATTCTTGAAATGGGAAGTTTCTACCAATTTCCTGTCCAAAGTTCCTCATAAGCCAACTGCAATCATCATTTCAGATGTATCTCCCAACTTACACATTTCCTAATTCTCCTTGATATTTACTCAAGAAATGCATTTTCACAGAGACATCATATTTTTCTCTCAACTCGCATCTGGCTGAGCAGAATGATGTCCTTTAATTCCCTTCCACACAATAGGCAACTTGTTCCTTCTGTCTTCTGAACACTTCCTCCTAAGTTCAATGTGAATACAAGTGGCAGAATTTTGCCTCATGTCTTAAATGTGTGGCAGGGCTGCCCTGTCAGGTGTATTTATACTGGAGAAAAAAAAAAAAAAAAGAATAGCCATACATACCATATAACCACTTAACTTTTTCAGTTCTTCTGTTAACAGTGCATGAACATGGGGTTTTGTTGTTTTATTGTTTGTTTTAAACTCCTGACTGCCATATAGCAAACATGACAAAAAAAAAAAAAAAAAAAGAAAAAAAAAAAAAAACCACCCTTGGTTGAGAATCTCTTAGCATGGCTCTGCTTTGTATTATCAAATGTCACTTCACCTGAACCATTTCAATCACAAGGGATATCCTTCTGTCAGGCTCGGTAGGACTTCCCAACTTTATGTCACCTGGAAATCTCAAAGCTCATATGTAATTTTTAGTCTTCGGCCACCACGTCCATACTGAACATACCTAAATTTGAAGTCATCTCTGCTCTGAATAGGAGGTTGGGTTTTCAGAGCTCTCTTCCAGCCTACATTTCTCCATGAGTCTTTGCCTCCTTAGCAGCTGCAGTTTCAGAACTGTCTCTGAGAATCACTACAGGGAACCTCTCCTTTGCCGGTAATTCCCTCTTCGAACAGTGTGAACAATTGCAAACTCCCTTGATTCACTTGCAGCCCCAAAGCCCAAATCCATAGATAAGGTATCAGAAGCTCACAGAAAGTGAAATAGATGTAGTTCATCCCCTGTGTAGGGGAGCACTGGTCCTACAAAGGCAAGCTACTAAATTCTCTGGAAACAAATTAGCTTTAATAAATTATCTTGTAAATTCCACATTACCCGCTACTTCCCTAGTCTTATCTCTTCTTGCTACAAAACTTTGCCCAGCGTTGATGTCAAACTAACAGGCCTGCACTTGTCTGGATCACTCTTTACATTCTCCTGGACAGAAGTATATTTGTTACTCTCCCGTTCTGGGGACTATCCCTGATTTGCACAGTTGTGATGTATTTTTCCTACTTGAGTTGTTGTTCTGTGTGCCAATGCTGTTAATAGGCTAGGTAGATATCAGCTTGTCATTTTTCACTTGAATCACTGTAGATTTTTATTTCACCTCAGATGATGTTGTGCCTAGTGCCCTACCCTCATTTGCAATGGGAATCCTGTCACTGCCCTTAATATCACATTGTTGTTGCTGTTAGATGCAGGAAATAAGATTTGCAGCATTTGAGACATCATTAACTTTTGATCTATTTTTGCCTCGAGTATGCAACTGTCCTAATTTGTTCTCTTTGTTCCCCCTGGTTTCTGTGGCTTAAGTATCATTTACTATTATTGTTTAATTTCCTATGTGAAGGAGGTTTTGGGTCATTCGTACTTTATTTTTGCAGTTTTTAACCTCTGAAATGTACCTTTTCTCATTGCTTTTTTCCCATCTGAATTTTGAATTTTAACTCTGCCTTCTCTGCACTCCAGTCCCAGAGATGCTTAGTCAGACTCAATGATTCATTTCCTTAGATTTCAAAGTTTGCATTTGTAAGCCTCAAAAATTTCATTCTAAGCCTGGTTTTGTTTTATGGTTTGTTTTATCAGTTTTATGGTATGATAAGCTTTTGCTTCCACTGAAGGGTAGAAGTCATTACGAATAGTGCCAACAAAACAGAAACATAACAATGAAAATGATATTTGAATTCAGAATAGGTATTTAAAAAGTTCACCTTCTCCAGCACAAATGGGGAAAGTAAAATAAATAAATAAATAAATAGAGCAGTCCTAAATCATCAAAACTGGCCAAAGAATTAGAAGAAGCACTATTTTTCCAAGGCTGCAATGTTTTCCATTCATCTCACTGGGCCAGCAGAGCACTAGAGAGCTGGATGCACTGAAGTCCTGGCTCATACCCTAAATGACCTGCAGGAAGATCTTCTTATCTCTGTCCCCCCGTTTCTCCTTTCAATCTCTGTTTTGTCTGTTTGTATCACTAGCTATCAAAGCGCTACTGAGATATGCACGTGCAGCACCCAGCACAACCTTGTTTCAGGCTCCAGTGGGACCTTTAGGCATTACCATCCTATAAACAAGTCACAGTGATAGTGAGTGTAATTACAGTCGTCAAACTATTCCAGCTCCACTTCATTAGCCATGCCCTGAGCTAAATAACATTTTAATCATTTTGATATGTCATCTGTGGCTTTCTTCACTGTCACTTGCAATCCAGCAAACTCCTTCCTTCATGTTTCTAGATTAGACAGAGGGTTCTTAACTGCAGACATCCACTTCCCTGTTCAGGAAGCAGTGAGACCTTTCATCTTCACCCAGAATTAAGATGATATCCAAGCATCATGAGACACAGCGCGTATGTCTCCTAGGCCCATCCCATAAGAGCAGGACATTTACCTCACATGAGAAGAAGACTTAATGCAGAGGCAAAGCAAGATACTCGGTGTCAAAGCCATGTCTGGATGATCATTAAAGACAGATCAAAATTACCCAGTACAGGAGGAAAATCTATCATTTGAAGAAGATTATGGTCTCTGATTATTAGTTTCAAAATTAGTTTTTTTCTTTGGATTTCCTCTGAACTTAAACTTAGTTTGGAATGCCTTTGGTTTTGAATAGTTCTGAAATTGTATTACTTCTCCTAAGTAAGTTGATAGTCTGTTCTATTTACGTGAAATTCAAATAATATTGTGAAGGATCTGCCATCACTCAGCCAGGCTGAGAGCCTTCCTGTACTTAAAGGCAACCTATAGGAAAGCTGGGGAGGGGGTCTTTATCAGGGCCTGAAGTGACAGGACATGGAGTAATAGCTTTACACTGAAAAGTTAGATTTCTGATATATGTTAGGAAGAAATTCTTTACTGATAGTACTTCACATCCAGCCACTCCAGCCCCTGGCAAGTTCCCTGCGGCCCCTCCAAGCCTGGCACAGGCCCTACAGCTGGCTCCGGGGACGACCCCGTTGCTGTCTCAGGCACCAATACACACAAGGGGAAGGAATGCATGCAGAACTCAGCTTGTTTCAGAAGGGCAGAAAGTCCTCCCAAGAAGGGGAAGGAGCAAGAGGAAGGCGAGGCAGCCTACCCCAAGGTAGGGCCATCCCAGGGCACAGGAGGCTGTTGGAAAGGAGATTAGATAGAAAAGCAGCAGGAAGCAGGTGATCCCCATCCCTGGGCGAGCTGCAAGCCATGGGACAAGATTGCAGCTATCCTCCAGGCGAGCACATTGTCAGCTGGCTGCTGCGCTGCTGGGATAGCAGCTGTGGGAGCCTGGCAGCAGAGGCCAGGGAAGCCAAGCAGCTGGGATCCTTCTCTGGGGAAGGGGGCACTGAGAAAGCGCTTGCAAACAGGGCACAAGCCCTCAGCCTCTGGAGGCGTGAAGGAAAGGGATCCCTTCTGGGAAGATGCTGTGGGCTTGCTGAGGCTCGAAGAACAGACGGTGCTGGCTGCTACCAGCGTGCTGCAGCAGCGGCAAGACAGAGCCGTGGTGGTTTTCCTCAGCTGGGCAGCTGAGCTCCAGCACAAGCGCTCTCTCCCTGCCCCTCCTCCAACGCCAAGGGGAGAAAAGAGGCTGGCAAGGGCTCAAGGGCTGCCAGAAGGACAGGGAGATCACTCCACAAGGAGCGTCACGGGCAAAGCAGGCTCAGCACAGCCTGTTCCAGTCCAGCCCGGGGCCTGCTCCTGCGGGGGCTCTCCACAGGCCGCGGCCTCCTCCAGGCCACAGCCACCTGCTCCACCGGGGGCTCCTCCAGCCACAGGGGGGCTGCAGCGTGGAGATCTGCTCCACGGGGGACCCATGGGCTGCAGGGGGACAGCCTGCTCCACCAGGGGCCTCTCCCTGCACAGGCCGCAGGGGAACTGCTGCTGGGAGCCTGGAGCACCTCCTGCCTCCTGCTGCACGGACCTTGGGGGCTGCACAGAGCTTTCTCACTCCTCCCTGAGCCAGACGCTGCTGGGCAGCAGCTTTTGTTCCCTTTCTTAGATGCAAGATCTTCTTAAATTCAGTCCAGCCAAGTAGGAAAAGTAAATGTGGACAGCTGTATCTTGGCAAAGAAGATAGTAGGGAGCAAGGAGGTTCAGCAGTCAAGATGGAAGGTGATGCCATGAGGCTTACAGGCTAGTCATGTTCTAGTGAAACCCTGCCTTCCTAAAGAAACCTGCCTGACTACTTGATGTGAATAACAGACTCTGTTCAGCTCTTTCCTAACATAGAAACGGTGCTGACTGCTTCTTCAGAGTAACAGAAGTTCGTGATTCTACTGAAATAGTTGCGGTTCAGATGTAGATCTGATTTCTCCTAAGCACACTGAATTCACAACTGTTGATCCTCCAGAGGAGGCTTTGCAATTGAACACCTGGAGAACAGGTAAATTTCCCGCTGTTGTTCTCCTCTCCTCTTGTTTTGTTTTGTTTTGTTTTGTTCCTAGTAGCATAGGCTTAAGACTCTGAAGAAACAGGCTGCTTTTTTTCATTTCCAGCACTGGCTGTTCCTCCTGAGCCCCGCCTTCTATTTTTGCGGTCATAGGATATGTGAATGTAAATTCGTGGAGAGAGGTAGAAAACTGTTTCAACTGGTGTTTTTTCGGCTATGTGGGGAGAACAAATCGAGTGGCTTTGAATATTCTGGCTCTTATTCAGAGCAGCATGTGGAGGGAGACAGATGCGTTTGCTTTTTTAGTGCAATGGCTTCAGAAGCAAGAGGGGAAAAAGCACTTTCTCTGGGAGCTGAAGAAGGTGTCCTAATCACAGGAGAGGTTTCTAAATGGCATATCTTTGCGAGGGTTCCTGTAGTCCGGAGGTTTTTGTTTGTTTGTTTGACGTTGGAAGGTTTTACTCTTAATATTCACGTCCTTCAGCAGAAGTGAGAAATGTGATTTTATTTTGTGCAGTGTCGTGGACCCTCCGAAATCTACTGGGAACGATGAATACCTCGCATAGTACCAATGTGATGACGGTGGAGACAAGGAGAAAGCAAGAAGATCAAAAGAACGTGACCTCATTTCAAAAGAAACCGTTTTGTACGGCAAAGAGTCTTGTGAGCCTGGTGAGAAATTGCAGCATACTTCCTCTCTCGAGTCTGACACTGAATGTAGCTCTAAAAACCTTTCCTCCTCAGCTGTTACAGAGAGATGCCAAGATACAGAGGACAAGACTAAAACCACTGAGAAAGAGCATTACCAAAGCAAGAGGGAGCATGCTCCTAGTGAAGAGAAGGAGGGTCAAAAAGCAGGTCCTTCCAGCAAGAGAAGGATAAAGTGGAATACAAAGAATACAAACTTGAGCTCCTGATTGGCTTCATGCTGAACTCTGTGCTGTTCTTGTCCTAATCTTGGTCTCTCCATAGATAATATGGTTTAAATCCAAATAGAATCGTGCGATGAGGAAGATCTCACTGCAACAAATTCAACATCTAAAATCAAAGTTGACATTTTCCGTGATTTTCTTCCTGAGCAGAAGTGTGCGGTACTCCTTTTATATTAACGTAGAGATTATTTCAAACAGTCTTGAAGTGCTTGATGACTTAACAGTCTGCAGATTTATTATCAAATCAAAAAAACCCCGACTTGGTAGACTATTTTTTTCTCAGTTTTGAATGACCACTAGGAAGAAGGTTATTCCGGCATCAAGAAAGTCATGTGGAATGTAACAAAATGCACTGAACCAGTAAGTAAAACTTATATTTTTCTATTAGTTCCATTGTTTCAACTCTTCTGACCCTTCTGGACGGCATAGATAACAGAGGGGAGATCGTGGTAATCGGAGCTACTAACAGACTGGATTCTATAGATCCTGCTTTACGAAGACCAGGACGCTTTGGCAGACACTTCCTCTTCAACTTGCCAGATAAAGAGGTGAGAACTTAAATTCAACGTTAGTGCTACCATGGCAAAGTCCAACTTTATAGGAAAAAAAAAAAATGACAACTTGAACAAAGGAGTGATACGTGGAGACACTGCGTTGTTCCATGGAGGACAAATCTGGTACTGGATATATATGGTCAGGATGATACCACCAAGTAGTTAGTTCTATAATCAAACCTTTCATTCCCAAAGTTGTACCTGTTTGCTTAATTATTTAGTCCACTTGGGTGTTTTCATCATGAAGTTGTGTTTTTGGTCTCAATCCTTCGCTTATGAATGAATAGGGGACGTGTTTGCATTTGATTGTGCCCCTGCTCAGTGGTAGTAGTTTGAGTCATAATTCTTTTCTTCTTTATAGTAATTGTAGCAATTGGAAGCATTGTGCCAGAAGTGCTTTCTGTGAATTTACTGACTGGAAAGCAAATGTGATGAAGTAATGAGACTGTCCCAATGAAAGCTTGCTAAGTTTTAGAGAAGTTTTTTGGACAGCAAAGAAATGTTTCTGGATAAATTTTTCATTACAGTATTTTCCTCTGGGTCCTTAGGTCTCGTAGTTTGGAAACTTGTTATTGAAGCTATAAATGCCTTTTCTTTCACTGTAGGTTCCTAGAAAAAGTTCAGTATAACAAATAAGAACTATTCAATTTCCTGGTTGACAATGCAGAGTGTATATTAAATAACTGTAAAATACTTGAAAGTTGAGCAAGTAAGAAAAGTGTATTAGTAGATGAGGGGTTTTGAGGGAGGACTGTTTTGTTTTGTGTTGTTTGTTTGTTTGTTTGCCTTTTGGTTTGTTTGTTTCTTGTTGGTATTTTTAAGGAAAACTTGGGACAAGCTAAAATGCAGTGATTTTGCTTCCAGGCTAGAAAAGAAATTGTCAAGATTCATACTCGTGACTGGACCCCTGTCGTGGTTTAACCCGGCTGGCAGCTAAACACCACGCAGCCGTTCTCTCACCCTCCCCCCTCCCTCTCTGGGACGGGGGAGAGAAATTGAAAGTGAAGCCCGTGAGTTGAGATAAAGACAGTTTAATAAGACAGGAAAATAATAATAATAATAATAATAATACAATGATGATAATAATACTACTACTAATAATATGTACAAACAAGTGATGCACAATGCAATTGCTCACCACCCGCTGACCGATGCCCAGCTTAACCCCGAGCAGTCCGGCCCCCTCCCCCGGCTAGCCACCCCTATATATTGTTTAGCATGACGTCAGATGGTATGGAATACCCCTTTGGCTAGTTTGGGTCACCTGTCCTGGGTCTGTCCCCTCCCAGCTCTTACTGCACCCCCAGCCTGCCTGTTGGCAGGACAGAGCGAAAGGCTGAGATGTCCTTGGCTTGGTATAAGCACTGCTCTGCAACAATTAAAACATCGGGGTGTTATCAGCACTCTTCTCATCCTAAGCCAAAACACAGCATTCCACCAGCTACTAGGAAGAAAATTAATTCTGTTCTAACTGAAACCAGGACAACCCCTCAGCCACCGGACATGTTGCTTGATGAACTAGCTGAGAAATGCATTGGTAAGACTGAAACAGAAACGGATTCTTGCTTGTGACCAAGTTGTAAAGAACCTTAGCTTGTACCAGGCAGTACCCATGCTCTTGTGCCTTGTTGCACAACTAGTCAGATAGATCCCTGTTACGTTTAAATTCTCAGGTCTGCTGAGTCTTTGTAAACAGTTCCAGCTGTTAAAAGTGCGAGGGGTGGTAGACGAAGGGGCAACATCAAGTTTGTGTGTTGAAGGGGTGCTTGGTATTCACAAGAAGAAAGGGTGGAGGGACTAAAGTTGTAATGAAGTTGCTCTGAATGACCAAACTGAAAAGCCCAGGCTTCTCTTCGTAAGCCAAAGTGATCCGTAGACTACCAGAACACGTTGACTTAATCCATGGCATTCTTTGAAAGACTCAAGACCACATAAATGTGCTGTCTGTTATTTTAGCTAAAAATACCCCAACTTTGTGGGTTTGTGTTGCCACCTTTTGCCCTTCTGTTTTCCAGGATTGTTAAACCAGTAGTGAATTATGTAGCAGAAAGAAAACTGAGAAAGGGCTTGTTAAAACACCTTGAGAAAAAATTGAATGGTGTCTTTATTTGTTAAGCCACCAAGTTGTGTTAATCTTGTGATATTTTAGTATGGAAGTCATGCAAGCCCACAGTTGGAAAGTTAGATCATGTTGTCACAGCTGGATCAGTTATTTTTCTCCGTTTCTATTGCTGTGCTGTCCAGAAGATTTTCTGTGCTTTAGAGCAAGGCTAAGTCTCTAGCATCTTTGATTTAAGCCAGCAGAGGTACAGCCTGATTGTAGTGGGGAAACAAATGCTCCTCACCAATTTATTTTTAAATAAAAATAAATTTATAATAAAGTAAATAATAAATATATAATAAATAATAAATTTATAATAAAGTAAAGCAAGATTGCAGGGATATTAATTTGCAGTCTTGGTTTAGTAAAGAATAGGAAACACAAGGGAAGAAGATGAAACAAAGGGAAGAAGGTGAAACAATTTGAATGAGTGAATAACTTAACTGGAAATCTTACATGTATTTAATGTACCGCTGCCATCTGGATTATTTGGGGAGGGAAAAGAAAGTCTATAGGAAAATTACTTGGAACATCTGTGTGTCTATTCAGCACCTCATTTATAAGCTTGTTTTCTTAACTCTTGTTCTAGGAGTGCTTTCTGCGAACCAACATCATGCCAGCCCCGTCTGCTAATAGTAGGAAAAGAAGGGTACGGCCAGGTTTCTTACGTGGCACCCGTGGTGTTGCACGCTTTGGAGAAGTTTCCCGTTCACACCCTGGGCCTTTCTGTTCTGCTTACAAACGTTGCATCGCCAGAAGAAATCTGCGGACAGGTACCTTTTTTTCTTTTTCTTCTCATCGGATTCACTGACTGTATGTAAAGGATCAATCGAGTTGCAAGTAAGGTGAGCAAAATTCATTCGTAATGGAGGTGGCCTTGTTTTAATGTGCTGGGATGTTTGCTTCTGTCTGAAAATCCCCTTTTCTTTTAGACAGCACCACAAACAATCTGGATGTTGTACATGTCCACATTTTCCATACCCAATTTTACAGTGAGGCTGTTGCTAGCAGCTCAGGAAGCTGGGCGGTGTTGCTAACGAACATCTCTTTGTGGAAAGAAATGCTGTTCATGTCACTGGGATCCAGAAAGTAGTTCTCATTGCCTCCTAGGACTGTGTGCTCCCAGTAGATGGCTCTGTATCAGACTGCATGTCGGCTACTTTTTGTAGGCTTCTTCTAAATTATATTAGTAAGGCAACCGAGGTTTGGGGCTTCTGTTTATTTTGTTTTCGCACGGACATACACAACTTGTGCTGTTGCAGCATGTGCACTAAAAGCATTAACATTCAGAAAACACTTCATTTGCACGGTGATGTGGTTTTAACTAGAAAAAATGAACAGATTTGGTGTTTTTACTTTTAGGCAGGAAATCCATTTTCTTGTTTGGCATCACTACCTTAAAATATATTTACCTTTAGTGGAAATGTTTGAGAGCCATACAAGTAAGGACAGACATGTTACACGACTGAATACTGATGTGTCCCTTAAGAGGGACATTTCCTTTCTTTGTTATGCGATGGTTGTGGCTGTGGCCATATAGCTACGGTGTCTAGCCACTGCCTGAATATATCCTTCCCATCTTCTGACTAGAGTTCTCCGAATACTGATAATCTGAAAGGGTGCACAGAGAAATTCCTTATGTGAAAGGATGCTTGCCACTCTGTTCATGTAGTTTCATTTCATGGGGCAGTCAGATGGCTATGTAGCTATGTATTAAGAGGTTCTTGTACGTGTTTTAGTTTTCTTACGCAAGCTTTCCTTTTCACTAGCTGATCCGAAATGCTCAGAAGACAGCACCAAGCACAATTTATGTCCCAGATATGCATTTATGGTGGGACAACGCTGGACCTGCCTTGAAACTTACTTTTCTAACTCTACTACGTAACATTCCAGCATTTTTGCCAGTTTTGCTGCTTGCTCCGTCTGATGTACGTCACTCAGATCTCCCAGAAGAGGTATTTGTCAATACTTTCCTTACTATTTCTTCAGCGTCTTGTAATTTATGAATGCTTTCAGCATCAAAATGCTGTGCTTTCTTAAATGCATGCTGTTATTACTCAGGCACCCTAACAAATCACTTAAAATTTGCTTAGAGAAAAAAATACTGTGAAAGCATCTGCTTAAGTTTTTTTCTGAGTCAAGCAAGTGACTTTCACCCCCTTCTCACACATGCAAATAATAAATTAATACAATAATTCTGGTGGCTACAAAGTGGTTCAGTCAAGAATATGCAGTGCTTGAAATGACAAGAGGATGTTTTTACTGAAGAGATTTCTTCTGACAGTCTGCCATTCCATGCTATGTTGGGTAAACTGCTAATAATGCAATTTAGTAGAGAATTGAAACACTTTGATTAAAAAAAAATAAGTAAATCAGTTTCTTTCTTCATAGAGGCCAAAGCTTTCCAAGCTGGAAAGCTGAGTTCCAATTTCTGCTAAAGTAACTTTGGAATCGAATTCTAGTTGTAATCCTAAATAAACTGTAGTAAAAGTAGGTGCAGAACTTCATTGACTTCTGAGAGTTTACATTAAGGGAAGGTGCCCAAAACAGGACCACGCTGTTGTCATTCTGATGATTTGGTCTCAGTCATTGGGGGAAGAGAACGGGTCTTACCTAGACGTGTTTATTATCAACTGCTTTGAAAGTGCTTGAGTTCCCACAGAAGTTTTTGTACAGGCTGTAAATTCCTTCTAAAATAAGTAGTGAAATTCCTCACCTACCTTTTAATACTAGAACTTGAAAATGGAGGAAGACGTAGAGGTACTAGCTACTTCAGACACCTTTTGGTAGAGAAATAAAAACTCAGCAAAAAGCCCTCACTTGTCTGCTGAAGCCTGTCTCTTCCCTCGATAGCCATAAAGGTTCTAAGTAAAGGCTGCAGCAAGGCAAGTAAATACAAAGGAAGCGCTGTTGGATGTGGTGAAAGCCATTACTTTACCAGTGTAGCGTACAATCCCTTCAGCGAGCTTTAATTCTACAGATGATTCTTAAAGGTGATATTTGAATTTGCCGTGCCAGCCTGTGAAAATGTAGCGTTTTAAGGCCAGGAAGATAACTTTTTTCAGTTTGTGTTCTTCAGGTTATTATTAATTTGAAAAGGTACTCGTCTTTTTGGAATCGAAGATAAGTTTTTTGTGGCCTTAAATCTGAAATGTCTCTCCTCCTTCTGCTTTAGATGCAAAAATGATTTAATACGGAATTTGGAGAAGTGTGCAATATTGAGTTGCCTGGTAGGGCAGAGAGAGCAGCCTTTTTTTTGAGGACCTAATTCTAAATGAAGTGGCTAAGCCTCCTGTAAAGAAAAGAGGTGAGGAGGATATGAGAAGTACATCTAAAACTTTCCTATCGAAGTTACTAGCTCGTTGGGCTTTGCTTTGGTGGTCATTTTCTGTCAGTAATTTGTCATATGCTTGTATTTGAGTACTGTAAATTGGCTAATTTTTCCTGATGAATTGAAGTTGATTGGACATTGGAAGTCGTGCCTGTAGCACCACCAGCTGAGCCTCAGAAGCCACAAGAGTGATCCCCACAAAAGTAGGGATGCTGGAGGAGGAAGAGGAGGATACCTTGCGTGACGTTAGAATTTTCTTGAGGGACGTTACTCACAGACTTGCCACTGACAGACGTTTCAGGGAATTTGCGAAGCCCGTTGACCCACAGAAGGTAAAGTAATGCTGATCCCTGTGTGTTTGTAACTTGTCAGTGTTCGTATTTCTCAGCGTTTTGGGGAAGGTTCAACTTTGTTTTTAGGGCTGCACTGTAAGGATTTTGCAAGAAGTAGAGGCAGTGCTTTTACTTCTGCTGACTCTCAAATGTGTCTTATGGGATTATTCGCTGAAAGCCCTGGTTTCATTCTAAAAAGCCAGTCCAAATGCCAACACAGTTTGCTCGTGAAAAGGCTTTGATACGTAGGCGTGTCACAGCACTGAAAAGCACAGAGATCTTTCCTTATAATTACAAACAGTATTTACAGGACTACTTGAGTGAAGTCTGAAGCCCTTTCTTGGACTGTCAGTTCCTGTGGGAACAGGAATAAGAGCAGCAGTTTGTAAAACTAAGTTTTGAGATCCTGTTCTCTGTTTCATCTGGAACTCCTCAATAGGAATCAACCATAAGTGCAGTGTGTTTTCTTTTTCCTCCAATTGGCTGCTTAGATGCCTTTTTCTCCTTAATTTATGAGATAAGCCTAAACTAGGGGCGTATATTTCAAAGACAGATGTAACTTGAATATACCTGGGGATCAGCAAAGTCGTCTTCATGTGGGCCTCCACTGGCTTTTCTTCCCCTTTTTTCCTAGGTTCTTGAGCTGTGAAAAATCTAGACAGATACATATGTCCTCATCTGAACTGGTCATTAGTCTCCTCTTCTGGTCTTAGGGAAGAAATGAGCACCTCAGGGCCCAGTTATCTCATTCTAAAGTAGATGCCTGCAATAGGTACTTCACAGGTGCAATTCATGCACCTTTTCCTCAATGTCAACAACAAAGAGAATGCCGGATGGCTTGCTCAGCTTTCACTGTTGTGATTTTCTGAAGCAAAGTGAAATGAATCTCCCACCCTCAGTGTTTCTTCTCTACCATGCACGTGCTTCTGACCTCCCTACTTCTTGTTGTCCTCTCGTGGCCGCTCTAATGAAAAATGAAAGAGCCCTTCCATTTTTGAGAAGCAAACTGGTTAATTTCAGCATCTTCTGATGCATCGCAAATGTTCAGGGTTTTTAGGAAGTCGTTTATTTAAAGTCTTCAGAATAATTTTGGTAGACAGTGTGCAAGGTTAAGAAAACCTCTGAATGCTTGTATTTGATCTGCAGGTACCTGACTATGCCACAAGGATTAAAGAGCCGATGGATCTTTCAACAGTTCTGACTCAAATTGACTCGCGCCAGTACCTCGCTGCCGGAGACTAGCTGAAGGACATCGATCTAATCTGTAACAATGCCTTAGAGTACTACCCGGATCAAAGATCTACAGGTGAGGATGTGCTTTTTAACCCTAGTTTAAAAAATCTGTCAAACATATAGATGGATAAATGCTGTGTGCGGACAATAAACGTCGGATGGATTAGATGCTTTTGGACGTCCAGACTGTAAATATTTTATCGTTTTGCTACTTGGGCATGGAATTGTGATATAAGTGTTCCCAAGGAACTAGTGCTTTTGTTTTAATTAACTTCGATGTTATGCTGAAAATATTCACTGAGATAAGCTTTCGGAACCAACCTATGAAGAAAGCAATTTTTTTCTGTGATCAAAACAGTTTCATTGGTTGGTAGACAACATTCAGTTAAAGTGTGTAAAATTTCAGATCGTCACAGCGCCTATGTTTTGCAAGGCACTGCATATTCAATGGTGAGGAACGAAACGGATACAGAGTTTGGACGACTTTGTGAACAAATTAAAGAATCTCGTGAGAAAAGAGGTACGTGCTTTAACGCTAAGGATTTGAAGACTTGTCTCTGCATTTGTAACTGAAAATGCATGACGAAGATCTTTGGTATCTATTCTTTCTTGCAAGGTCGCACCTCTGCAGCGTGTGCTCCATGCGACAACTCCAAGTCACCACAGCAGAACCCTGCTACTGAAGACGAGAAACCAGATGAAGAGAGTAATGAAAATGAGGAGATGCCAGCGGCACCTGTAGATGCCAGTACACCCATTTCTAATGGCAAGTTGCATTTTATTCAGCTGCTCTTGTCGTTCATACCTTCTCTGTTCTTGAGGCGCAACAGCTGTCTCTGATGCCTGGCTCTTTATGGCAGAGGTAGTTTGTTTTCAAATTGACTTCCAAATGGGAGAGAGAAATCCAGAGGTCATTCATTCAATATAGTGATGAATTAAAGTTCAAAGAAAGTTGGTTCATTTGATGTACTCTTACTGGAACTTCATTTTGTAAACAGAACAACCCCTCACTCAAGGATATCACAGCTTCCCTCCCGTACTAAAAATGATAGTACTCACCCTTGTAGGAGCAGCAATGTGAAGAAGGTCAAGGGCAGTAAGAAGGGTTCGAAGCTTTGATATAACAAGCCTTTCACTTTTGTTGACAGAGCTCCTAATAAGGATCTTTAGCAAGGTCTGGAGATGGGAGAAAAACTCAAACTAGATTTTAATTCTAGGATGTATAATGTCAAGCTTGACTGTTCCTCTGAACAGTCAATTGAATTTATTTTTTTTTAATTTAAATTAATTAGTTTAGTTTTTTTAATTTAAATTCAATTGAATTTAAAGGTTTTTTTGTTGTTGTTGTTGTTTTTCACGAAACACTAATTTTATGTGAAAGGTTTTGCTGCAATATCTTTTTGCCATGGATATTAAGCTTAAGTTATCCACAAGAAAACGGTGGGGAGAGGGAAGCTTTAGTTTTGAAAGCTTTTTTTTTTTTTTTTTTTTTTTTCTCTCCAGGTTTTTCTCGAGCACAGCAGCGTTTCAGTGTCTGCCTGCCATTAGTTGCCCCACTACCAAGTCAGGAGGGTCAATTAAACTTGCGTGAGGCAGAATTTCTTTATCTGAATCTACGTGGTTCACATAAATATATTCTTGTTTCCTTCTTTCCCTAGGATTATTCTTCTCCCAGTATTGAATGTTTCAACGGACACCGTTTAAGATCAATGAGCAAAAGCATCCTGCGGTGTTCAGTCTCCAGCTTTGAAGAAAGTATGGCGATACTGAGGGGAAATGTCAAGAGAAGATGCTTTTCAAGGTACTGTATTTCTATATGTTCAATCTCTGTTCGATTTGTAGATTGAAAAGCAAGAGAGAAAGCATGTGCAGTGAGTTGTGGCCTGATAAACCTCCGGCTAAAATCAGCAGAGGCCTATGAGCATGCTGATGGCGTACCAGTACCTTAAAACTAGCATCCCTCTTCTCAGTGAAAGTCTTCTGCTTTTCTAAAAAAACCTGTTTTTTTCCCCAACCCCTTTGAGGTGTTGTTGTGGTTTAACCCGGCCGGCAGCTAAACACCACACAGCCCTTCTGCAACCCTCCCACCTCCCTCTCTGGGATGGGGGAGAGAAACGGGACAGTGAAGCCCGCGAGTTGAGATAAAGGCAGTTTGTTAAAACAGGAAAATAATAATGATGATGGTGATGATGATAGTACTGCTACTAGTAATGTGTACAAAACAAGTGATGTACAATGCAGTTGCTCACTACCCGCTGACCAGTGCCCAGCGTAACCCCTAGCAGCCCGGCTGCCCCGCCCTATCCATGGTGCAGCGTGTTGCCATAAGGCATAGAATTCTTTGGCCAGTTGGGGTCGGCCATCCTGAGTCTGTCCCCTCGCAGCTGTTGCTGTGCGCCGATTCTGATCGCCAGTAGGACAGTGAGACACCGAAAGGTCCTTGGCTTGTTGTAAGTACTGCTCTGCAGCAATTGAAACATCGGGGTGGTATCAGCACTCTTCGAAACATCCTTTCACACATTCTAAGCCAAAACATAGCAACCTACCCGCTACTAGGAGGAGAACTAACTCTGGCCTAACTGAAACCAGGACATGTATCTTTTCCACTTAGGTGCTATTGCTCATAATTTTGAGAATTCAACATGAGCAAGCTAGGAAATGTGGGTACATACAGAACCGCGTGTATATGGCACGCAACAGACTTGGGATGTGGATCCTGCGTGAGGCCTACAGGCTTCTCTTTGTATACCATGGAGCACTGGCTTGTAAACATGGTGAAATTTCCCATCCTTGATGGGTCTAATACAACAAGTCTTTTCTCCCTTCTCTGCCCTGTCCTCTTTCTTAATGTAGGCAGTTGAGAAAGCCAAAATTGGAACGAAAAAAATAATATAACACAGGTAAGTGGCTGTAAGTCCCCGGGATACTTATTTACGCTGGTTACTGAAGAGGATGGCACTTGGTCACTCCATGGCTTTCATTTGGCCCCAAAGCCTTCTGTAGTCAGCTGAATTCACTCCTCAGTGACTTTTCTGTGAAGAGAGGTAGGTGCAAATAGGAGATTTTATGAATTCCTTGGGGAGGGAGCAGTGTGAATTGCAGCTTGGTAGGCACAAAGCAAACTGTTCTAATTGTGCAAAGTAAATCGATACTTGATAAGTTCAAACTTAGTTTTATAGCTGGCAAGCACAAAAGTAAACCTTAGCTGTGATCCTAGCAGCACAGTGGTGTAGCTCTTCCCTTCCCCTTGTCCTCTTGGCTCTTTTAATGACAGTGCAAGCAACCAACCTGTGCCAAAGGGTGCTGTATGGCAAACAATGGGCAGGCTTTTTTCTAAAAAGCACGAGTTTGAGTTATGTGGTGTTTGGGTGTTTCTCTTGAAACGATTCTTCCCTCCTTGAGCTGTTAGATCCTAATGCAGGAAATGGAAGTGCTGCATGCATAAACAGAGTAATCAAACATACACCTCTTAGGAAGAGGCTTGCAATGTCCTAGTGTTTGTTTTGAGCACTGTTAGATACAGTTTGACATGAATGGAGTGAAAACACCTTAGAGAAAGGTGTTGATTGTTCTCACTTTTCCAAGACAGAAATAAGTGGAGTAGATTTCCCTCCTGCATGGAACAAAAGTTGCACGTTTGTTTTTGTCTGGCTAGCTTTCAGTCTCTTTAAAAATTTCCCTACAGGTCCCAGTTTTAAGTAGACAGTTTAAACGTGCAGAGCGATAAAGAAGTGGAATGCAGTGGTTGTGACACCAACTTCTGATCTGAAATGTAAAGAAAACTCAATCCACTTCAGGGTGCCTTTTTTGTCTGTCTGTTTCCATTTTACAAGAGCAACGGTGAAATAAGGAGAATCCCATCTTCACTGTTTCAAAAGACTTTGTTTCTGCGTTTCAGTCACCAGAACATTGAGGAGTAGAGCTGGTGCAAAAACTGTGAGACGAGTCCATGGAGAAAACAGGGACTTGGAGCTGCGCCGCAGCTGTAGAGTCGGACACAGTCGGTACTCGACTACTAACTCGTCCATTCTATTTGACAAACTTATGACAAAGTAAATCATCTTTTCTTGCAGACCTCTTAGAATGATCTTTCTTCGCAAGCCTTTGCACTATGGCATGATGTTGGCCTCGACTTGCTCTTTATTTTGACAGCAAAGAGGTATGGCTGCTCCTGGCATTTCCTTCCTGTTTACAGGGAGACACCGTTACCTGGCTAGATAAACAGATTTTCTTGAAGGTGCTATTTCAGCATATAAGAATTGATTTAAAAAACAATAACAACAACAAAAGTGCTTCATGGCTTGCTAGTTTTGTAATCTCACATTTCTCCAGGAATACTTGATTTGCTGCATTTCACCATTACACTCGTCAGCGCTGCTGATTCTGGTTTATCACTATTTGCATTGCAAATCTCCTTGTCCAAAGCTTAAACTGATGTATGCACTGCTTGAAAACAAAACCTGAAGTTGCAGAGCAGAAGACTCAAGTCATTATGTTAGCCGCTGTGTAACCATACTGCTTTCCAAGCATAAGATGTCCAGCTTATTTTGTTTCTATGAAGAGTTTAAATGGCTCCCGTTAAGCAAAGATGTCCCCACACTGATACTATTAAGCAAGGATTCCACCTCCTTTGGCTGAGGTCTGCTCCCTTACTCACATTGGAACATTCATCCAAGTAGCCTGCAATTCCACACTCTCGGGGGAAAGTCCATAGAATAGAAAAGGTTCCTCCAGTCTCTTCCTCAGCCTTTTTTTGAAGCATGCAATAAAGCAAAACATTCACAGGCTGCCCTTCCGTGCAAAACAAGGCAAATTAGTAAGACAGGAGCCACAAAACTGATTGTCGTTTAAAGTTAAAATGAGATTTGAAATAGATCGAGTTAGCAAGTGTTGTAAGTCTGTAGCTAAGTCTGGTTTTGCCAATGCAGCACAATTCGCTATCACGTAGCCAGAGCTGCTTCTGTAGCTCCAAGAAGCAAAACTGCTTTGACAAAATACTGTGTCATCAAAGCATTCGTTGGCTCAGTAGGCACGGCTCAGGTTCAAGAAGTTTGTGAAAAAATGAGTACTAACAGAAGCAGCAGGGTCCAAAGAAACACTTTATGTCCCCACTGCGAAATGAGGGGCTTTACCTTGAGTGTTAGGCACACTGTCAATAGAAAAGCACTGTAACAGAATCTGCCACGGCAGTTTGCATGTTACTGAAAGACCATCAGAGTGGGACTGCAGCAAGATCATTGCGAAGTTACAAAAAAACCATGTGGGGGTGGGAGTTTAGTTGCGTTCGATAACACAATCTTAGATAAAGATTTTGGTCTTAACGTAAAAGTAAGGATGTCTACTGATCTCTTCAACTCCAACAACTGAAGCCCAAGTCTGAAAAATCGCCTTTAAGAATGCAAAGAAAATATTTAACTCTTCTGTATGTTCATACTTTGCTATCAAGCAAAGGAATGAATGCTGATGCCTTAACTATGTAGGGCTGTAGCTTTAAAAACGTTAAATGTACGTGAAATTATTTGGGGGTGTTTTCACATGCAAAGCCTAATGCAGTGCATGCAAGCCCTGTCATCTTCTTCGTCTAGTAGTGTCGCGTTAAGGGGTGTAGCCGATTGACCGTCATGGGTCCCGTCGGATTCATGGTGCTGAACTATCACGGTCACGGATTCACCAACAACGCAGTACGGCCTCGCTCTAGTCGCATTCAAGGAGAACTCTCACAGCTAGGAAGAATGCAATTAAGTGCAATTTGTTACGGCGACAGGTACACAGGTTCTTTGGATTGTCAGTGATAAATTCACTGTCTGCAAAAGCAAGCTAGCATGCATGAAATGCACAGGTACACAGCCTAGGTATTAAGACATTAAAAAGCATCAAAACTCTAGAGATTTCTAAGATTCCACAGAGACGCCTGGTATAAGCAAGCGTTCAGATCTTACCCCACGGCGTCCCAATGGAGTGGGGGTGGGGGAGTGAGAGGCTCAGCCTGTCGAGTGATGTCAGAAGGAATCCTTCCTGATAGTATCTTCCCTAACATCCCCTTTCTCTTAAAGCAATTGGTATTATTTTCTATCTTTAAGGTGGAGCTTGAGTGACTCTAGTCATGCATATCTTGGTTGTGCTTGGTAGAAATGATCTCACTTGCGTTTAAAGGTACAGGCTCTGAGAAATTCCGAGGGCATGCTCAGTGAGGGGTGGTTGCACCTTGGAGGCGGGTAGCTTTTGGGATGGAGGTGTGCTTATGATGCCTAGTCGCTTAAGGCGATTACTCCACAAGTAGTAACTTAGTGTTGATTTAACTACAGCATATCTAAAACATAAGAAGGATGTTAGTATGGAAGAAGCCGATGAAACCAGTCCTTAAATCTTACTACTTATTGTGCGTGAGCAGACTGGCGTGAGTTTTAGCTATACTGGCAAATATCAAACCACACCTGTGTCGTCCCAGAGCTGGGAAAAAAAAAAAAAAAAAAAAAAAAAAAAAAAAAAACAAGGAAATGTTGAAGCAAATAGGGAGGCCTGTAGCTTGTGCAGTCTTTTAGCTGAGAAAATAAAGAAGGAGAGAGACAGGTAGCCTTGAGCTAGCAGAAGCAAGGAAGAGAAGGGCTAAAAGGGAAAAAACAGGAAGGAGAACACCAGCTCCAGACTGACCTACAGTAACCTTTTTCTCATTAAGGGTCATTAGCACATTAAAAATCACACCTGTCAAAATGCTAATCTATGCTAATGTGGGATTCGGTGTGTGTCCCCCCTCTCCTGTTCCCCCTCCCCCCCGGTATTCCTCTGTAATGCACAAGCTCAGTGGAGATAAGTTAGGTGAGCTGTAATAACCAATCCAAAGGAGCCAAAGAGAGAGTTTTCACAAGTTTCCTGTGTATAAATGACGGTGATTCGAGTCAGAGGTGTGCTTGCTTTGCGAAAGATGGCCAAGTACCTGACTCTGCAGAGTTCTATAATTTCACAGAATTTTCTAGGTTGGAAGAGACCTCAAGGTCATCGAGTCCAACCTCCAACCTAACGCTAACAGCCCTCCACTAAACCATATCCCTAAGCTCTACATCTAAGCGTCTTTTGAAGACTTCCAGGGATGGTGACTCCACCACTTCCCTGGGCAGCCTGTTCCAATGCCTCACAACCCTTTCTGTAAAGAAGTTCTTCCTAACATCTAACCTAAAACTCCCCTGGCTCAACTTAAGCCCATTCCCCCTCGTCCTGTCACCAGGCACGTGGGAGAACAGGCCAACCCCCACCTCTCTACAGCCTCCTTTAAGGTATCTGTAAAGAGCAATAAGGTCACCCCTGAGCCTCCTCTTCTCCAGGCTGAACAAGCCCAGCTCCCTCAGCCGCTCCTCGTAGGACTTGTTCTCCAGGCCCCTCACCAGCTTCGTCGCCCTTCTCTGCACCCGCTCAAGCACCTCGATGTCCTTCTTGTAGCGAGGGGCCCAAAACTGAACACAGTACTCGAGGTGCGGCCTCACCAGAGCTGAGTACAGGGGGACGATCACCTCCCTAGCCCTGCTGGTCACGCTGTTCCTAATACAAGCCAGGATGCCGTTGGCCTTCTTGGCCACCTGAGCACACTGCTGGCTCATATTCAGCCGACTGTCCACCATCACTCCCAGGTCCTTCTCTGCCTGGCAGCTTTCCAACCATTCCTCTCCCAGCCTGTAGCTCTGCTTGGGGTTATTGCGCCCCAGGTGCAGGACCCGGCACTTGGCCTTGTTAAGTAATTATATAATTAATTATATATAATTATATATATTATATATATATATATATATTATATATATTATATATATATAATATATATATATATATATATATTATAATTATATATAATTATATATAATTATATAATTATATAATAAGTAATTATATATAAGTAATTATATAATTAAAAGACCTTCGTGTGCATTCTGACTCTGGGTGCTTATTGGCGCGGTGCACTCTGCACGAACCTGCAGACAACATCTGTACTCAGTGTCATGCCTACAGACAACCCTTTACTGTTGGGACCTGCATATTTTTCTGTGCATTCAACACAACCCCTTTGGCACAACTAGTTAACCACGTAGCTGCCAGTCCACCACTCAGTTGCACTTGTGAAGAGGAAAAACTATTTCCGTCTACTGTAGGAGCACATCCTCTAAATGCAAGCTTCACTCAGCTGGTCATTTACTGCAGGACAAGATTTGAAAAGTGTTGTTGAGTTCTGGGTTTCCTGCTTACAGGAAAAATTAAGTGCTAGATCGCCCTCTACTCCGCTTTGTCTGCTGCATTTAATGGAGATTAAACTGATTTCGTTTGCTCCTCTGTTTATGGACAATGAGCTGAAGGAACAGGTACAGCACATTAGCCTGGAATGCCTTCCCTCCCAACCAAAGTAAACTGGAGCTGTAACTAACACAAGCAGAAGCAAGGCTTCTGTGTTTTCAGCTGAATAAAGTTCCAACAAAATCATCCTCTGGGATTTGAAGCTTACTTCACATGACATACCAACGACTCTTTTCCCTCTATTGTAAAGCGGATCCCTGCTGTTAGTTGCTCTAGAAGCAAAGGAATCATCGGTTTGGTTACCAAATAGCCGCTTCTGCAAACGAGAAGTGTTGTGCTCTCTCTTCCCTTTGAATGACTCCACACTTCTCATCAGCTACTGGATTGCTGACCTAGAATCAGAGAACATCCCAAGGTGGAAAGGACTCCCAATAATCACCAAGTCCAACTCGTGGCTCCACACAGGACCACCCCAAAGTGAGACCCGATGTCTGAGAGCATTGTTCAACACTTGTTGACCTCCGTCAGGCTCGGTGCCATGAGCAGTGCCCTGGGCAGCTGTCTCAGTAGCCAGCCACCCCCTCAGCGCAGCGCCTGAGGCGTACGGGGCTCGGCGGGGCGGCCCGGGAGGGGAGGACGGCGGGGCGAAGTGGCAGCTCCCTCAGAGCCGTCTCCCCGCCGCCTCGGCCGCATGTCGTGGCTTTTTCGTGTCGGGGCTTTTTCATGTCGTGCCCTCGGTCTCTCGCCGTGGGTGAGATGCTGCTCCCCAGCGCGGACCCCTTGCGCGCGGGGCCTGCCCGCGGCGGCGGCGGGAGGGAAACCCCAACCCCAAAGCCCTCCCGGCAGGGAGAGCTCGGGGTGAGGGCCGATCCGGCACCGACAGTAAACACACGCCGGAGGAAACGCTCTGGTTTTAGCCATGAGCAGCGCGGCCAGGTTCACAAGGCGTCACGCTGGAGCTCCGAGTTCGGCGGCGTTCCGAGGCCGTTGTGGCGGTTGTGGAGACGGCCCCGGCTGAGGTGGCTGCTGCTGTCGCTGCTGTCCCCTCTGTCCCTGCTGTTGCCGCTGTTGCCGCTGTTCCCGGACCTTGGAGACCCCCGGCGGCTCCCTGTGCCAGGCCCTGTGGCCCCGGGGAGCTGCCCGCCGCCTCGTCGGCCAGCCCGGCAGCAATCCTGCCAGCACAGAATAGCCCACTGCGTTTCAGGGTAAAGTGACGATTAATTTCTATTTCCTGGCCTGGGTGCTGCTTTCTTCTTTAAGGAAGCTTCAAGGTTAAAGGTTCAACTCAGTTATGTCAGGGTTCAACTCCGTTTCGTGAAGGGGCTCTTGTACGAAAGCTTAAGCTGGGATTGACTCTCTGCTAAGCGGAGGCCAAACGTGGACCTACTGAGAAGCAGGTCCTAAGTGATAACATTTTCTAAAGAGACTGCTAAACACATCTGAAGAGTGCTGCTGCAGAACTCTGAATGGGGGGATAGCAACTGTCTTAAGTGATCTGGAATCTTGAATTTACTTTTCAATGGACAAGAGGTGTGTCTCTCAAGGCAAACAAAGAGAGGAGTAACACCCTCTCTTGTCACTCATGTCAACATAAATTTATGCTCAGAGCGTAGGTGTAGGAACAGCATCGGTATGTATATGGAACATCGGGAGAGGAAGCTCTATCGGTATTTACAGTTTTTCTACTACCTTGCCAGAGAGACGTCATCTCCAAATGAGAAATGGATGTATTTTGAAACAGTGGTGGTGGATCGGATTTCTTCTTTCTAGTGTTAATATTTGCTCTTGAATCGTACTTAATACCTGGTAACACCTCAATCAGTTGTCAAAAATAAACTTAAAAATGTGTAAGGCTTATCTCATTGGTCAGTATAAAGATCAAGGTCTTCGCTTCTCTTCGCTTCGCTTTGCTTCCCTTCCCTTCCCTTTTCTTTTCTTGTTTTCTTCTTTTTTTTTCTTTTTTTCTTTTTTTCTTTTTTCTTTTTTTCTTTTTTTCTTTTTTTCTTTTTTCCTTCCCCCCTTCCCCCCTTCCCCCCTTCCCCCCTTCCCCCCTTCCCCCCCCTTCCCCCCCCTTCCCTTCCCTTCCCTTCCCTTCCCTTCCCTTCCCTTCCCTTCCCTTCCCTTCCCTTCCCTTCCCTTCCCTTCCCTTCCCTTCCCTTCCCTTCCCTTCCCTTCCCTTCCCTTCCCTTCCCTTCCCTTCCCTTCCCTTCCCTTCCCTTCCCTTCCCTTCCCTTCCCTTCCCTTCCCTTCCCTTCCCTTCCCTTCCCTTCCCTTCCCTTCCCTTCCCTTCCCTTCCCTTCCCTTCCCTTCCCTTTCCTTTCCCCCCAGTATTGTTTTTCCATTGTCCTTCTCACTGCAGTCTTGATTTTGTTCTTGTCCCTTAAGTATGTTTCCAATGTGTTGCTGAAACATTTTCCCTTTCAATCCTAAAAAAGGAGCTGTCACTGGTGAAGATCGGAGCTTATCCCTGAGCCCAGGAGCTGTCACCTTAGTCTTCCAATCGGACAAGGACGACTTCATTTCTCATGTAAATGCATTTGTCAGGTTTGCGTATTGTTTTTTCAGGAATGGAAAGTGTGTATAGAATGGATTTAAAATCAATTTTAAATGTAAAACGTCAAGGCAAAAAAGTTCTAATTACAACCTCTGCACACAATTTGCCAGCTGTGGGACTAGGAGTTTTCTTATTTACTGTGTTTTGTTTAACGTGTCTGAAGTTTAATGGACAGCAATCAAGGCGTGCTAGAAATCTGAAAGCACTTTATGCTTTGTTCTCTCCGTCATTTTGGTATAACAAACTAGCTTATGTTTTAAACCCTCCATGAGGTTAGTGGTTTCCCTAAAGGTAACAAGTCCCTGTGTGCTACAGTAAGACAGTAACAAAACATGAAGTATAGAAGTTCATCCTGTCATTATTCAGCTTCTGCCTATGGACACACAACTACGCTTATTTAAAGCGGTATCACCTTGAAACCTAATCAGCATTTTAAAAAGGACTTTGTAGCAGTTATTGGCTTTTGTCCTGGAGGGCTGAGGTTTGTTTTGTTTTGTTTTACATTCAGCATTTCCGTTTCTAGCTTACATTCCCCTGTTGTTTTGCATGAGGAAAGCGTGCAACTTTAGAAAGGAGAACGGAAAGAGCTGCTTTTTAGTCTAACTTTTCAGTTTGTCGTAGGAGTTTTAAATGTGGTAGGAGTAAAACACCAGAAGTACTGCTGCCAAAGTTATATTCAAACTCGTCTTTCTTGGAGAAGCAGAAGAAGCCCAGGGAGAAATGAATTTGCAAACATGCTCTTCATGCTCTCCTTTCCCAAGATTTCTCTGAGATATAGCCCATCCTCTGTGGGTTTTGAGGTATATGGTTCCCAGGAGTGAAAAGGAGGGCCAAACATCTCTCCTCTTGGATCTCAGCATGCCAGGGCTTTAGTGTACTGCCACTTACAGCTCCGCTTTTTCACCTGGAAAAAGCGACCGCATGATGTATACTGAGGAGCCCTCACAAATTAACTTGCTATCACCAAGTGACGCCCAGAAAAGGTGTATTTAAAAGCTAGGCTCATTATAGAATCACAACAAACCCCTCATGACTGGTGCAGTAGACAGTGAGGTAGAGGGCGAGCCCTGGAAAGACAGAAGAAAAGTAGCAGTGAGTTCTGGGTACCTTTGTGCAGACGAAACAGAAAAACGCAGGCAGTGAAGTAATAGTGTTCCGTTACTAATGCCAGCAATAGATAATTGCAACAATTATCTATTAGATCATAGGTACTAATTAACAGATAATTGCGCAACTCCGGAAATCAATAAATAACTGATTCCCCTCAGAGAATGTCTTCTACATTTTTATATTAAAAAGACTCCAGAGTTGTAATGGATTAAAATCCTACGGAAGGGAAAGAAATGGCATCAGCCACTAGTTCTGCAGAAGCGAAAAGTAATACTGACAGAGTTTAGATGGAAATTTTCACTTTGTGTGTTTAGTTTGGGGATTCTTTTTAAATCATTCATACCAGCGATTTAGTTCTTAAGGCTGTTTCTTTGAGATTAAGTGACAGGACTTCTGTTACTCTTTTCTTCTTGGAGTGCTTCTTGATAGTCTTACGTCAACCAGAACTTCTGTCTCTGTCGCAGATGTGAACAATGACCGTAGCTAAGAAGCCCAAATCTTCAAAGCCTAAAAAGCCCTCTTCAAGGCGGTCTGGCAAATCCAAGAAACCAAGTCCTAAAATACTGATGTCACGCACCGCCAACTGGGGCCGGATAGTGCCTGCAGAAGATTCAAGCCAAGTCTCTGTGGCCCAAGGACGTGGAGGTGCTATTTACTGTAGATCATCTGAAAAATCTAAGGCTTTTGCCCCAAGAGATCTAAGTAAGTGTGCGTTTTATCCTGCCTCCATTGTCTTCAAAGCAAAAGTAGAAAATGCAGTTCTTACTTGTTGCACTGATAGAGAAGGGGACTACTGTGAACAAAGACTTGAAAAGCGAATCCCCTAAGGCAACTGAAGTGACTGATGTTACAGAAATTAATTTTGATATATTTACAGTCAACAGAGAAATATGGGGAGCTTTTTGTAATGCACAGATTCCTCCATGTCTTTTCTGTTTTGCAGAGAAAAGTGTTTGATTGTTGCTATTCACAGCTTCCATTTTTCACAGGTTTTTTGAAGGATAACATTGCTCAGGAAAAAATCTGGTATCTGTAGGGGTACCGTCATTCCTAGTTCCTAGTTTTTACGTTTTTACCGTATAATTTCAAGTCTAAGTTTGTGGTTTAAGTTATAATAAGGAAAAAAACAGTAGTTGAGTTAATCAGGTTAAAGATTATAGATGGAGAGGAACTTGGCATTAGGTGCTACAAACAGAATGGCAGTTAGCCTTGCCTTAGAAAAACTAAAATGGTTGACTAAAGTTGTTTTTGTTTTTTTTTTTTTTTTTCCCCCAAAACATTGTGTTGACCAGCCAATTTGAATTTGGTGGTATTAAAGCTGTCTGCAATAAGTTTTTCTGGTTTGGATTGTAGCTAGCTCCTCTAGGTGCTCCTGCAGAATAGTATTTTTTTAAATACCTTTCTTCGAAACAAACAAACAAGATCTCTTTTTAAATTTAACTTTCTTGCAGTCGTTAATGATGGAATTGCTCCGCCACAGAGCATTCTTTTTCCACCTGAGAAGATTTGTATGGATTGGCGAGAAACACAAAGTGTTGGAGTTGGCCTGTACAATCTTGGCAACACATGTTTTCTTAATGCTACTCTACAGTGTTTGACCTACACACCCCCACTTGCCAATTACATGCTTTCTCTTGAGCACAGCCAGTCATGTGAGTACTTTCTAACAGTATTTTGAATCTGTTGGATAGCTCTGAAGGTGAAAGAACAGCAGTGATTCTGTGAGATAAGCTTATTTGCCTGATTTTACCTGTAGCAGCTGGCTTTGAGCACTGTATTAGCAGTGGGCTCCGAATAGCATATGGAGTGCAATTAATGCACCATGTTTTATTTATTTAGTTAGTTATTTGTTTGTTTGTTTGTTTATTAAAGGATCATTTATTGCTTCATGGGAATAATGAAGTGCATTGGACAGTAATGCATTTAGTAGTAATTTTAGAGAGTAATACAGTTTGCAGCCTGTGGAGTTCACATTCCTGTCAGCCTTTACAACTGCGACTTTGCAGTAGTCTTTTAGATTTCTCATCACAAAATGCATTTGAATACAGGCTTAGTGGATATTTTTCTTCTGTCAAGTTGTGTGAAATGAAATGTTACAAGACTGTTGGGACATTGGCATCTTGGGAGAATAGAATGTAGCAAGGAGAGTGGATATTGTATCTATAGTTTAAATTGTACTTAGATGTTTGTAGTTCTGGATATTTCGCTGGACTGGGATGCTTTGCTCTTTCACTCTTCAGGTCGTGAACAAGATTTTTGCATGATGTGCACGATGGAGACTCACATTAACCAGGCCCTGCGTTGCACTGTTGATGCCATCGAGCCTACGCATGTTATCAGTAATCTCAGTCGTAAGTGGCTTCAGATGTGTTTCTTTTCGATAGCTTGTAATCTTCAAATAATTATTTGATGTGTCTAAGTGGTTTTAACACTCCAATGAAGAGAGATTTTAGAAATACAAGAATGATTTCATTTTTAAATGAGGTCAATACTATCATCTTCTTATTTAGGAATAGGACAACATTTCCGTTTTGGCAGTCAAGAAGACGCACACGAGTTCTTGCGCTATACTGTTGATGCTATGCAGGAAGCGTGCTTGAACGGAAGCACCGAGTAAGCATAAACAAGTTCACTTTCATACATTCTCTAGCACCTTCTAGTCCTTTATTTACTCTCAAAAATGATCTCTAGCACCTTTTAGTGCCTTATTTACTATCAGCAACGCAAGTCTACATCATCCTTGGTTTTCATCAAACTCTTTGAAGAGTTAACTCTGTGCCTTAAATCTTCTGAGGTCTGATTATAATTTATTTCCAGATTGGACAGATCTTCTCAAGCTACCACCATCATTCATCAAATATTTGGAGGATTTCTAAGATCGAGAGGTACTTGAAAAAATATTCCTGTCCTTAGAACTGATCTGTGTCTTTTGTCGGTAGTAAAGCAGTCTGTAGTTTGTCTAAAGTAGTATCTGTCAACAACTTGAATTTGGACAGTTAGTCTCCTTCACATAATGTTAAGCATTTATATTTTGCTTCCAGTGAAGTGCTTGAATTGCAAAGCAGTTTCGGATACGTATGAAGCATTTCTTGATATCACTTTGGATATAAAGGTAAGATGTTTTCTAAATATAATTCATGATGTTTAAGTACATGCATAACTTTCTAAATTAAACTTGTTTAACTTAAAAAGCCAAACCACATATAATGTTAAAACATAAGAGCTTGGTGGTGCTAAGGAAGTGGATTGGACTTTGTCCTTCCGTGGAACCCATGTAAATAGTCTCCACATTTGCATTGGGTTTAAGGGGAAAGAATTCTCTTTCTGCAAAAATTATAATGCTGTCATACTTCTTTGTTGTTCTACCTCAATATACATCTAATTGTTAGACTGATGAATTTGTCCCCAGTATTGATGACAAAGCACACTGTAGATGCTGTCTAGGCTACTGGAAAAGTATTTGTTCCAAAGTCAAATGCCTTCCAGGTGAGGTCAATGCTGAGCATGCTCTTTCTGCCTCCTTCTTCACAGTGCTCCTAGTAGATCGCTTGAGTATGTTAGTAAGATTCTCTTATAAACTACTAGTATGTCTCTGGAATTCTGAATTACGGTGACTTTGCGCTTTTCTTTCTCGCTGCTCTAGGCGGTTTCGTCTGTTAGCAGAGCTCTGGAACTCTTTGTGAAACCTGAAGAGCTGGATGGAGAGAATTGCTATAAATGTAGCGAGTAAGATTTTGACGAATTAGGTCTTAATCCTAGATGTCAGTTTTCTATGTTGCATGACTCTGTTGGACTACCTCTAAACTTTGGATCTACTTACAAGTTTTGTGGAAGTTTATAAAAGACTTGGATTTTTGTTTCCTTGGAGGGGGGAAGTCTTGTTCATAGGCATTCCCTATGGGTTTGCAATTCTCTGGCTTGTATTTTGCCATCAGAATTCAAAAAGAGCTACTTTTGTTCTTTCTATTTATTAGCTCTCGACAGTACTTTTCTTGATGTAAACTGCCCAGTTTCCGTTGTTCTCTGGGCTAGTGGCTAATTTTCACTGCTTACACCGTAGGTCCTACCTTGGAGCGGGCAATGTGTCAAACTGAACTATTTTGTTTCAAAGGATGGCAGATGGTTTCAGTGTCTTTCCAGACAAGCTCAGTACATGAAGACTTCCTACTGTTAAATGTCTCCCTCCTGTAGAATGACCATGTGCTTCTGTTGTATTTTTGATGTTGATAGTCGACCTATGTTGGAGATTATTTGCAATTTCTAGCCCTGGGGACCAAGGCTCTCTCGTTCCGCTTTCAGTATTTGTATTTCCCTTGAAAGCTGAAAGAATGTTTCCAGGATTGGAGTTCAAATAGCCACTTTTGTAGACCAAGAAATGGTACCTTGCCATCCAACCTGGTCATACCCTTTTGTGAGAGATTCCTGTTCCCGCTATGCTCTGAGTTGTTGGGAAAATTGACCTTCTTCTCTGTATTAACAAACCTGACATGCAGTGCATGGGTTTATGAAAAGAAAAAAGACCAACCTATTATGCAAGTAAATATCATTCAAATAGCATAGGCATGCGTGAGACATTAAAAGGAGTTTGTTTTGGGGGCAAAAAAAGAAGATGCCTTCAAACACTTATCTCTGCTTGTTTTTAAGGTGTAAAAAGATGGTTCCTGCATCCAAGAGATTTACCATACACCGTTCTTCCAAGGTTCTCACAATATCACTGAAAAGATTTGCAGATTTCACAGGTGGAAAGATCAACAAGGTATATTTACCACTGTAATGCAACTATATCATTGTGTAATGGGACATCCCCCAAAGCTGAAAGTTGTTAATATTTTCAGACAATAATTGTAGACTAACGACTATGGCTTATTCTTTCTCTTAATATCAATAAAGTTCCCGCTTGACAAGAAGCATATGCTTTCCTCTGAGAAGGCTGATTCATCAGGAAACAGTTCTCTGCAACTTCTAGTCTTAACCGTTGTTTATGGGAAGACTTATTTGTAGTGAATCAGAAATATATTCGAGAAATATATTCTAGAAATCAATTCTAGTCTGTGTTTTTTGGAAGTGTTTTTCTCTGGCTAGTCCATGAAGTACTCTGGGATAATTTTTCTATCTTCTTGATGTCTCTTTAGGAGGTGAAATATCCGGAGTATTTGGACCTGAGAGCCTACATGTCGCAGTCAATGGGAGAACCACTGCTCTATGCCTTATACGCGGTGCTGGTACATCACGGTGTCAGCTGTCACTCAGGACACTATATATGCTATGTAAAGGTAGAAGTCAACAGCATTTCTAACAGGGTAAAGGTTGTGCTGGCAAACCAATTAAAGCATGACTAGCAGCTACTGTTTCTAGGGAAAAAGATTTCATTATATTTTTATTTGACATGTGTGTATTTTGTTCCTATCCGTGATTTCAACTGGAAAACGTGCAATTCACCTAAAGAAATCGTCTTTATTTGCAGGCTGGTAATGGACTTTGGTATCAGATGAATGATGCTAAAGTAGTGCATACTGACATTAAAAGAGTTCTTGGTCAGCAAGCTTACATACTTTTTTATATCAGGTAATAACAAATCTTAAAATGTGTTCAGAAGAGATTTACTTTCCTGTTATTGATATTTTTCTGTTTTGCAAGTGTTTTTCTTGCTATCCCGGGAGAAGATTATTATTTGTCTAATTCAGTTCTGTCTAACCTGAAATTCTCTGTGTCGTTTATTATCTTTTGTTGCTTGGCCTTAAACTGCAGCACTTGTGTAAATTGCTATCTATGTGTTATCTGTAGCTGGCTACTTTAGAGAAGGAGAGAAATGAAGGTCATCTGTGGTGTAAGAATGAATTATTGCTCTGCAAGTGATAGTCTTAGTAGGAAGACTGTTCTCTACTTTTCAGTTTGTAGTCTTGGCGAAGCCTTCTGTGGAGAAGGCTTCCATATCGTATGAGCTGTTCCTCTAAAATGATAGGATGGGATTTAATCCAAGAGTAGGCTGAAAGAAAAACTAAACTACGATCACTGCTCTTTACTGAAGGCGCTATGATTTGACACTTGGAGAACGTGCGTTTTACTTGCCAGCACCATCTTATCCCTGTTCATTCGCTCCTGGTCAGCAGGGGGCTAATAGTAAGCAGGCTGGATTTCTGGGACCACGACTTCTTCCTCATATGATTAAGGTAATTCAGGGAAGCGGGAGGGCAGATAACGGCACCAAACTGCTAGTGGGTTTGGGGTTTGGTGTGGGGTTTTTTGTTTGGTTTTCGGCATCTTAGTTTTGTTTTCCTTCCCACGCTGCAGCTTTCTTCACAGCCCTCATGCTACAGCCAGAGTCATTCAAACAGTGGTTACTGCTAAATTGTGCAGCCATGCGACTCCATTACTTTATACCTCCAAGACAGCTTTCTAAAGCACAGAGAGCTACGCTCTTTGACTATTTAAGCAGAGTGTACTAATCCTCAAATCATTTAAAAGAGGACTTGTTTTTCCTATCCTCGTCACTTTAGCTAAGACAGGGAAAACTAAATGTCTTATTCCTGAGCACCAGAATGATTACTTCAGGCTTTTCAGGGTATGTTTAAAGGGGAAAATAAATATATTTGGGAATAGCAGCAGGTAATGTTAAGTTGCTTGGCTGTTTTTCAAAGATGATGTTAATTTGATACCAATCTGCAGTAAACCAAAAGCAGGAATTGAATACGCTTATTGGACTTGCATTTATCCTTAAAGGGCAGTGTGTTTTTCTTTTCAGGTGTTAAGACCATTTGTAGAAACACTCAGTAGGAGAGTTTTGTGTTTCAAAATGTTACATGCAGTGTTTGCGTTAATCCATCTTGCAATTTCTTCTTTTTAAATACAGAATTCAAGCCGTTTAAATGGAAATGGATCCATAAAAGAGGACACAAAGACCACTGGTGTCACCCTAAAAAGGCCATCTTCAGCACCACCAATGGCCTGTGTTCAAAACCAGGCAATTACCAGGCCTTCAATGACTGATACGTCAAGAAAACAGAAGATCACCATCAGTATTCACAATAAATTGCCTGCTCGTCAGACTGTGTCACAGCCTGACTGTCTTAGCAGTGCTGTGGAGGATGAAGATCTCTACCAGGCTGTTCCTTCATCCACAATTACAAATTCGGTAATGCAAATGAAGCAAATGCAAACAAACAAAAAAGTTTCTGATGAAATTTTTGTGGAGCCAACAGTGAATGAAAATCCTAAACTCAGCTCTGATAACACAGTCCCTTATGGTGCAGAATCTTCAGGAAAATCTGAGGAGGAGTCAAAGGGCTTATTTCAAAGGAATTTGAAATGCAATGCAATGTCCTCTAATGGAATTTTGGTTGGAAAGGTAGTCCGTACATTGCAGCATTCCGATTCTTCCTGTCAGAATGCTGACAAAGGAAGATCCCAGCATGAGCTGCCAAAAACAGATTCACTAAATGGTGCTATTAGGTTAGTTAATGAATCTAAAGAAAACGGACTGAAACTTGATGATTCCACTTGCCGAGTTGAACCTGTTAAACCTTCTGAGATGTTCTTTTCTAAAACAAATGGATCGCTTGAAACATAGATTTGCTCCATCGAGAATTTCTCACCTACGATGTATTCGGGAGTGTTTATTGTGTTCCTAATTCAGGTGAAATACTGAGAAAACACAGCACACATGTGATCGTAAGGCTTTGTGGTATTATCCCCTTAGAATTTGCAGACCTGAGCTTACATTAGAACTTGTCAACTTAAGCTCAGCTGAGATAAAAATTCCTAAGTTTCATAAAGTAGATTTTGGGGGGTGAGTTGGGGTTATCTTTGAAGTGTAGATAATGCATACAACTGACAGCGGTCTTGCTTACCATTTAATGGAGACATTCTGACAAGACTAGTCCTCAGTACTACTACAAATAGTATTTTTTTGTCTGCTGACTTGTGCGTTTTAATTGCAGATGCCTGGAGCTATGCCTTCAGTCAATCGAGAAGTCATCACGGAGTCCTTCAGAGCCAGCCAGCTGAACAGCTTGTCAGAGGAAATGAGGTAAAATGAGCACAGTCTGATTAAGACAAGACTTTATGGAAGTTCGTTACAGTTTTATCTGTCTACTAATAGTATTTAATGGAAGGATTTAAATTAGTACAATTCCATACTGTGTGTCCAGTGTCACGAACAGAACTAATGATCAGCACTGAGCATATCACTCTGATGCAGGTTGGTGCCTCAAGGAGAACTTGTGTTCCTTTATAGAATGTTTTTCCATTTTTCTCCACTGTCTGGAGAAACACTGGCTGTTCCCCGCTCGCCCCTATGCCTTTTTTCTCAGAGCAGCAGGTGGAAGGAGACAGATGCGTTTGCTTTTTTAGTGCAATGGCTTCAGAAGCAAGAGGGGAAAAAGCACTTTCTCTGGGAGCTGAAGAAGGTGTCTTAATCACAGGAGAGGTTTCTAAATGGCATATCTTTGCGAGGGTTCCTGTAGTCCGGAGGTTTTTGTTTGTTTGTTTGCCTTTGGAAGGTTTTACTCTTAATATTCACGTCCTTCAGCAGAAGTGAGAAATGGGTTTTTATTTTATGCAGTGTTGCGGAACCTCCGAAATCTCCTGGGAATGATGAATACCTCGCCCAGTACCAATGTGATGACGGTGGAGACAAGGAGAAAGCAAGAAGATCAAAAGAACGTGACCTCATTTCAAAAGAAAATGTTTTGTCCGGCAAAGAGTCTTCTGAGCCTGGTGAGAAATTGCGGCAAACTTCCTCTCTCAAGTCTGACACTGAATGTAGCTCTAACAATCTTTCCTCCTTAGCTATTGCAGATAGACGCCAAGATACAAAGGACAAGACTAAAACCACTGAGAAAAAGCATTACCGAAGCAAGAGGGAACATGCTCCTAGTGAAGAGAAGGAGAGTCAAAAAGCAGGTCCTTCCAGCAAGAGGAGGTGTTCTCAGAGCGTGGAATTTGTTGAGCAAAAGAGTCACAAGCAGGAGTACTGGGAGGGAAGCAGGTACAGATCTTTCCCTCGTGAAAGAAACAACCCTGAGAATGGCAGAAGAGCAGTCAAATATTCAAAGTACAGATCTGGCAGCGGAGGAAGATCAGAACAAGGTAGCAATAGGTACTACCGATCCAAAGGGGCAAGAAGTTGGTGCAGAGAAAGATACTATCGAGACGAAGCACGGAGATGGGAAAGATGTGGCTATTACAAGGATTACTATTCACCTCATGCGACAGGAGACAGTAGAGAGAGAAAGTTCTCTCACGGCGATTCAGCCTTTGACAGATTGACTGCAACTTACTACAGCAGGTCACATAAGCATTATCATTACAAAAGCGGATGGCCTCACGGTTCCCTCTTGAGAGAGGAAGATGTACGTCGCTTTAGCACACCCCGAGCAGACTTGCATCGTTGCTCGGTACCTCAGCAACATTCCAGAAGACATTCTCGTGAAAGACATGCGCTTCCACCTGTGTCAGCTCATTTGGAGAACTGTCGCCAGAAAAATGAAACAGAAGGAAACAGAAAAAGAAAATATACCCGTGCAGAAGGTAGTGAAAGTGAAATAGAAAGGAAAGACAGAAAGATAGAAAAGGAGCTTGTAGGTGGTGAAAAAAATGCAAAAATATCACAAGTTCTGGAAGAAAAAGAAGTCTAAGGATAAACATGGAGAGAAGGATTCCAAGTAAGCAAGGATTCCAGCATACTCCGCATTTTTTATCCTAATTCTTTTCTGGGTGCTTCTCATGTCTTCCTTTTTTTTTTTTTTTTTTTTTTTTTTTTTTTCTGGTAGTTTTTAAATTATTTAGATAGAACCAGCTGGCTGGGGATCATATTGTTAGGTTGATCAGTGAAGAGAAGGAAGAATCCCATCCTCCAGATGGCTCTTCATGTGAATAATGCAGAAGTGAGAGCAGTAAACAACCTTACAAGGAAGGGAAGACTTCCAGTGCAGGCGAAAGCAAGAAATACTGCTCCATCGCATCCAACGACTATACTAAAGGTAAGCGGCCGCAGCGTGTGTGAGGAATTCCTTTTATATTAATCTCGAGATTATTTCAAACAGTCTTGAAGTGCTTGATGACTTAACAGTCTGCAGATTTATTATCAAATCAAAAAAAAACCCCACTTGGTAGACTATTTTTTTCCCAGTTTTGAATGGCCACTAGGAAAGAAGGCCTGAAATAAAGAGGTTAAAGGCAAATGGTTTTCATTTGGTTTGATGATGAAGTGGCAAACAAGAGGAAGAGTTGCAAGCTCCCTTCTTAAATTCAGTCCAGCCAAGTAGGAAAAGTAAATGTGGACGGACAGCTGTATCTTGGCAAAGAAGATAGTAGGGAGCAAGGAGGTTCAGCAGTCAAGATGGAAGGTGATGCCATGAGGCTTAGAGGCTAGTAATGTTCTAATGAACATGGCCAAGTCTTGCGCTGGGCAGCCTGCTTGGGTCCAAAGCCTGCAGTCCTCCCCAAGATGTCGGCGAGGGGCTGGTGAGCCGTTGGGACGGAACCCCCGTTGCCCGGGTTCCCCAAGCAACCGCCCCACTCTCCAGCCACCATGGCAGGTCCAGCAGCCGGCTCCCGCTCCTCCCGGGGCTGCGGCCCTGCTGGCGAGCCCAGCGCCCCAGAGCTCAGCCCAGCGGCCTTTTTCCCACAGAGGGTTTCCCCAGACGGCTTCCGCGGCTTGCGCAGACGCAAAACTCCCCCTTCGTCGTCCCAGCCGTGCCGCCAACGGTGGCTGCCTGGCTGCTGCCCTCCCTCCCCGGAGCGACGGTGCTGCCCTTGCAGCCCCCGCAGGTACCCACCCTCCCCTCCGCGCTGCCCCAGGCCACCGTCTGGCACGTGGTGCCGGGGGTCCAGGGGCAGGTGCTGCAGCTCCCCGCCGGGGTGCAGCTGCCACCTGGGGGGCACCTCCCAGCCCAGGGGCACCACCTGCAGCTTGGGCAGCTCCCCGCCGGGGGGCAGCTCCCTGCTGTGGGGCAGCTCCCCGCCGTGGGGCACCAGCTGCAGCTGGTGCAGCTCCCCGCTGTGGGGCAAAACCTGCAGCTGGTGCAGCTCCCCGCTGTGGAGCAAAACCTGCAGCTGGTGCAGCTCCCAACCATGGGGCACCAGCTGCAGCTGGTGCAGCTCCCCGCCGGGGGGCAGCTCCCCCACACCGCTCCTCCCTGTGCCCCCGTCCATCAGTGGGGACAGCCCATGGTGACGGGGACACTGGTACCCCACCATGCGCTGGGGCTGGGGCCCAGGGCCGTGCTCCATGGGGAGCTCCTGCACCCCGCAGGCACCTGCCTGTTGCAGGCCCCCGCCCAGCGCAACCCCCTGCCACCCCTCGTCCCGGGGCCTCCGCTGCGGGGGCAGGCGCTCCCCACGCCCCGCACCCTGAGCAGCAGCCGGGGGCAGCTGCCGGAGCCCTGCTTGCACGCCATGGGGCTCAGCGAGGACCAGGGGCCCCCGCTGCCCGGCCCCACTGCCCCCAAGCCTGCCCAGGCTCCAAGGACCGCCAGCACCCAGACGGCGACGCCCGACGGTGAGTTTGGGGCTGGCACAGCCGGCTGCTGGGCGCCCCACACCCAGGGGCCATGGGAAAGCTGACATCGCCCGTCTTGGGGGATTTTCTTGCTTCGTCCTCAGCGGCGACAGCCCCGCAGGTGCCTGAGGAGCCCCCGCAGCTGCCCGAGCTGGGCCCTGATGCCTTTGCCGAGGCCTTTCCAGAGCTGGCAGGGGACAGCCAGCAGCTGCAGCACATGCAGGACGAGCTCCTGGCCGACCTGGACATCCCCATCCCCGGCATGGAGGAGCTGCTCAGCTGGCTCGATGCCGTGGAGCCCCAGGACGCCTTCCCCGATTTGCCCAGCAGTCCTGCCCTCAGCCGCTTCCTCTCGCAGCTGCCCGACCTCTGCGAGGACATCGAGGAGCCGAGCACGCAGGGACTGGAAGCCACAGGAGCCCTCGGTGAGGTCCCCTCAACCCCTGGGCTGCGCCCCGAGAAGCTTGAGGGTGGGCTGTCGCTGCAGTCCCCCGTCGTGCCAGCAGTGAGCCCCCCGCTCAGCCCTGCAGCCAGTCCCCTGCCCAGTGCGCTTAGGAGCCCCCTACCCAGTCCACCCCTGAGTCCCCCCAGGAGCCTCCCTGACACCCAGCTCCTCAGTGCCCTTAGTAGACCCCTGCCCCAACCCCGCCAGCGTTCCCTCAAGACCCGCCCCAACCCCAAGGTCCCCAGTGCCCTTAGTAAACCCCAGCCCCAACCCCCCCAGCATTCCCTCAAGACCCGCCCCAACCCCAAGGGCCGCACTGACCATAGGAGACCCCTGCCCAAACGCCCCCTGGGTCCCCTCAAGAGCCCCCCGCCTGCCCCTGCGTCCACCGGCACCAAGCGGGGGGCCAAGCGCCCTGCGCCCAGCAGCACCCCCGGGACAGCGCAGAGCTGCCAGCACAGGAGGCCGACGACAGAGAACCCCCCCGGCAAGGAGAGGAAGACGCTGCTGGGCCAGGCTGGCCAAGGCCGCAAGAGACCGTGCCAGGGGAAGACGGGTGGCAGCAGCACGGTGGCTGGCAGCAGCAGGGAAGCAGGCAGCAGCGGGCAGCAGCTGGCGATCAACAGCACCACGGCACCCAGCAAGAGAGCGCGAAGCCCGGGGGCTGCAGGGGGGCAAGGAGCAGCGGCGCCACCTCCCCGCAGAGCGCGGCTGCTGCCGGAGACTCCGAGTGGGGAGCCCCGTGCCGTGTGGCCCCAGGACAGGCTCTGTCCCCAGGCCAGCGGGGCCAAGACGCTGCAGCGCCAGCAGCCGGGGACAAAGACCCCCAGCGAGACTTTGCAGCCGCTGGGGGCCAGGGCCAAGGCGCTGGGGCCAGCATGCCAGCTGGCCTGTGTGCAGCCGCAGCCCACCTCCAGCAGCCCCAGCAGCATGCCCAGCGCCCCGCCGACAGTGCCAGGCTCCAGCGCTGTGCCCGCTGCCCCCCGTCCCCCAGCTGGCGGCAAGGAAAGGGAGGTGCCAGCACCACCAGGCAGCACAGCATGAACAGGGGACACTGCCATAGAGCCGGCGCCCAGAGCGCTGGGCCTGCCAGCCGCGTGAAGCACGTGCTCCAGCTTCAGCCACGCTCCTCAGCCCTTGCCCCTCTCGCTTGCCCTCTCCCCTCTCTCGTGCTGGAGCTAGGGGATGGTCTTGCCACTCACAGGGATGGCAACAGTGCCAATGGCAAATGCGCGCGCGCCTCACCCAGGAAGGTGGCAATGGCAAGCTGGGGAGATGCTGGCAGCAGCTGGGCTGGGAAAGCTTGGCCATGGCAACTGCTGCTTGGGACACCAAAGGGCTGAGAGACAAGACTTGCTTCTTCTTTCGGGGCATTGCTCTTCTTTCCTGCCTTCTGGATTAAATTCCTCTCCTTAGGTGGTCACTCAGCAAGGCCTCTGCCTGCAGCTCTTCTTGCACTGGCATGCCAAGGGGATAAGAACTGGGAGGTCTTTGGGATAGCAAATGATCAGTGGGATGGGAAGTGAGGATGGGGATAGCAATTCATTGGAATGGGAAAAATGGGTTTTACTTGTATTAAATTTAAATTTTTAAATTTTCATTTAATTTATTGGTTTTCTTATTTATTTAATTAAATCCACTTTATTGACTGTGTTGTACGGTATGGCATTGTTTTATTATTATAAAATTATAAGTATTTAATAGTATTAAATATTTTTATATATTAATATATTATAAACTATAAGTGTCATTATTTATTATTTTGTTGGTTTTTATTCCTTTTCTACCCTATTAAACTCTCTTTGTCACAACGCACTGGTTTGGACTTTATTTTTCCTTCCGAGTCATTCTGGATTCACTCCGGATGGGGGGACACTAGCGAAGGCCTGTGTGCTTCAGATCCAAGGTCACCTTTGCCCTCATTCAAGATACATATTTGCATCTGTTGTTGTGAAACAAAATTAACAACAGGAACAATAAAGTTACCTACTTGCTAGCAGCAGCTCTACATTTGCTGGGGTCTGCTCTGTGCATTTTGAAGACCATTCCATGCTCTTCAGCCCCTTCAGGAGGAAATGTATGGTTCTAGGAAAATGCGTCTTGACCTGATGCAAAGCTGTGACGCAGCCTGCAGCTGCTGCAAGCCCTGGCATTTTACCTGCAGCCCCTCCAACAACTCTGATGTTCCCTGCATCGACTTCAACCACTGCGGCAGGACCTGAGGCCCCTCAAAGCCTTGTCACACACCCTGCGGCCCCTCCAGCCCCTGGCATGTTCCCTGCAGCCCCTCCAAGCCTGGCACAGGCCCTACAGCTGGCTCCGGGGACGACCCCGTTGCTGTCTCAGGCACCAATACACACAAGGGGAAGGAATGCATGCAGAAGTCATCTCGTTTTGGAAGGGCAGAAAGTCCTCCCAAGAAGGGGAAGGAGCAAGAGGAAGGCGAGGCAGCCTACCCCAAGGTAGGGCCATCCCAGGGCACAGGAGGCTGTTGGAAAGGAGATTAGATAGAAAAGCAGCAGGAAGCAGGTGATCCCCATCCCTGGGCGAGCTGCGAGCCATGGGACAAGATTGCAGCTATCCTCCAGGCGAGCACAATGTCAGCTGGCTGCTGCACTGCTGGGATAGCAGCTGCGGGAGCCTGGCAGCAGAGGGCAGGGAAGCCAAGCAGCTGGGATCCTTCTCTGGGGAAGGGGGCACTGAGAAAGCGCTTGCAAACAGGGCACAAGCCCTCAGCCTCTGGAGGCGGCGCCTGTTAGGCGTGAAGGAAAGGGATCCCTTCTGGGAAGATGCTGTGGGCTTGCTGAGGCTCGAAGAACAGACGGTGCTGGCTGCTACCAGCGTGCTGCAGCAGCGGCAAGACAGAGCCGTGGTGGTTTTCCTCAGCTGGGCAGCTGAGCTCCAGCACAAGCGCTCTCTCCCTGCCCCTCCTCCAACGCCAAGGGGAGAAAAGAGGCTGGCAAGGGCTCAAGGGCTGCCAGAAGGACAGGGAGATCACTCCACAAGGAGCGTCACGGGCAAAGCAGGCTCAGCACAGCCTGTTCCAGTCCAGCCCGGGGCCTGCTCCTGCGGGGGCTCTCCACAGGCCGCGGCCTCCTCCAGGCCACAGCCACCTGCTCCACCGGGGGCTCCTCCACCCGCAGGGGGGCTGCAGCGTGGAGATCTGCTCCATGGGGGACCCATGGGCTGCAGGGGGACAGCCTGCTCCACCAGGGGCCTCTCCCTGCACAGGCCGCAGGGGAACTGCTGCTGTGAGCCTGGAGCACCTCCTGCCTCCTGCTGCACGGACCTTGGGGGCTGCACAGAGCTTTCTCACTCCTCCCTGAGCCACACGCTGCTGGGCAGCAGCTTTTGTTCCCTTTCTTAGATGGGCTCTCCCCCAGGCGCAAACATCATCCTTTTGCTCTGCGTTCTAGGCAGCAGCTGGTGGGTCCCTCCTGGAAGGAGCCTCCCGGAAGCGGCCCTGAGCTCCCATGGGGCAGCTGCTGCATTCTCCTCACAGAGGACACCCCTGCAGCCCCCCGCTCCCACAGCCTGGCCACGCAAACCCAAGCCAAGACACCGAGCGAGCCTCCCTGATTGCCAGCCAGCAGCTGGCTCAGCCTGGGACCCCAGGCCAGTGCCCACAAGACTCTCCTGGGCCTTGAAAAGCAAGCCTTGTGGGGACGGAGCACCCACAAAGAATGGACTCACACAACAGGACTCCTTGCCAACACTGCCTCACAGACACCTGGGCCTTGAGCGGGTAGCTCACCTTGAGCGAGCTCATTTCCTTCCCAGTAGCTGAAATGTGCCCTTTCGGGGGCATTTGGGGGCTACAGTGTGCTGCTGAGAGGGATGTTGGAGCTCCTGCAGGGCAGTGCTTCCACTAAGGTAAGGCCTTTTCTGCATCTTCTACTGCCCTGCAAGCAAGGATGCTTGGGGCACACAAGACCTTGGGGGCTGCACAGAGCTTTCTCACTCCTCCCTGAGCCAGACGCTGCTGGGCAGCAGCTTTTGTTCCCTTTCTTAGATGCAAGATCTTCTTAAATTCAGTCCAGCCTAGTAGGAAAAGTAAATGTGGACAGCTGTATCTTGGCAAAGATAGTAGGGATCAAGGAGGTTCAGCAGTCAAGATGGAAGGTGATGCCATGAGGCTTACAGGCTAGTAATGTTCTAGTGAAACCCAGCCTGAAGAAGAAGAAACCTGCCTGACTACTTGATGTGAATAACAGACTCTGTTCAGCTCTTTCCTAACATAGAAACGGTGCTGACTGCTTCTTCAGAGTAACAGAAGTTCGTGATACTACTGAAATAGTTGCGGTTCAGATGTAGATCTGATTTCTCCTAAGCACACTGAATTCACAACTGTTGATCCTCCAGAGGAGGCTTTGCAATTGAACACCTGGAGAACAGGTAAATTTCCCGCTGTTGTTCTCCTCTCCTCTTGTTTTGTTTTGTTTTGTTTTGTTCCTAGTAGCATAGGCTTAAGACTCTGAAGAAACAGGTTGCTTTTTTTTAATTCCAGCACTGGCTGTTCCTCCTGAGCCCCGCCTTCTATTTTTGCAGTCATAGGATATGTGAATGTAAATTCGTGGAGAGAGGTAGAAAACTGTTTCAACTGGTGTTTTTTCGGCTATGTGGGGAGAACAAATCGAGTGGCTTTGAATATTCTGGCTCTTAATCAGAGCAGCATGTGGAGGGAGACAGATGCGTTTGCTTTTATAGTGCAATGGCTTCAGAAGCAAGAGGGGAAAAAGCACTTTCTCTGGGAGTGAAGAAGGTGTCCTAATCACAGGAGAGGTTTCTAAATGGCATATCTTTGCGAGGGTTCCTGTAGTCCGGAGGTTTTTGTTTGTTTGTTTGACGTTGGAAGGTTTTACTCTTAATATTCACGTCCTTCAGCAGAAGTGAGAAATGTGATTTTATTTTGTGCAGTGTCGTGGACCCTCCGAAATCTCCTGGGAACGATGAATACCTCGCCCAGTACCAATGTGATGACTGTGGAGACAAGGAGAAAGCAAGAAGATCAAAAGAACGTGACCTCATTTCAAAAGAAACCGTTTTGTCCGGCAAAGAGTCTTGTGAGCCTGGTGAGAAATTGCGGCATACTTCCTCTCTCGAGTCTGACACTGAATGTAGCTCTAAAAACCTTTCCTCCTCAGCTGTTACAGAGAGATGCCAAGATACAAAGGACAAGACTAAAACCACTGAGAAAGAGCATTACCAAAGCAAGAGGGAGCATGCTCCTAGTGAAGAGAAGGAGAGTCAAAAAGCAGGTCCTTCCAGCAAGAGAAGGATAAAGTGGAATACAAAGAATACAAACTTGAGCTCCTGATTGGCTTCATGCTGAACTCTGTGCTGTTCTTGTCCTAATCTTGGTCTCTCCATAGATAATATGGTTTAAATCCAAATAGAATCGTGCGATGAGGAAGATCTCACTGCAACAAATTCAACATCTAAAATCAAAGTTGACATTTTCCGTGATTTTCTTCCTGAGCAGAAGTGTGCGGTACTCCTTTTATATTAACGTAGAGATTATTTCAAACAGTCTTGAAGTGCTTGATGACTTAACAGTCTGCAGATTTATTATCAAATCAAAAAAACCCCGACTTGGTAGACTATTTTTTTCCCAGTTTTGAATGACCACTAGGAAGAAGGTTATTCCGGCATCAAGAAAGTCATGTGGAATGTAACAAAATTTACTGAACCAGTAAGTAAAACTTATATTTTTCTATTTGTTCCATTGTTTCAACTCTTCTGACCCTTCTGGACGGCATAGATAACAGAGGGGAGATCGTGGTAATCGGAGCTACTAACAGACTGGATTCTATAGATCCTGCTTTACGAAGACCAGGACGCTTTGGCAGACACTTCCTCTTCAACTTGCCAGATAAAGAGGTGAGAACTTAAATTCAACGTTAGTGCTACCATGGCAAAGTCCAACTTTATAGGAAAAAAAAAAAATTGACAACTTGAACAAAAGAGTGATACGTGGAGACACTGCGTTGTTCCATGGAGGGCAAATCTGGTACTGGATATATATGGTCAGGATGATACCACCAAGTAGTTAGTTCTATAATCAAACCTTTCATTCCCAAAGTTGTACCTGTTTGCTTAATTATTTAGTCCACTTGGGTGTTTTCATCATGAAGTTGTGTTTTTGGTCTCAATCCTTCGCTTATGAATGAATAGGGGACGTGTTTGCATTTGATTGTGCCCCTGCTCAGTGGTAGTAGTTTGAGTCATAATTCTTTTCTTCTTTATAGTAATTGTAGCAATTGGAAGCATTGTGCCAGAAGTGCTTTCTGTGAATTTACTGACTGGAAAGCAAATGTGATGAAGTAATGAGACTGTCCCAATGAAAGCTTGCTAAGTTTTAGAGAAGTTTTTTGGACAGCAAAGAAATGTTTCTGGATAAATTTTTCATTACAGTATTTTCCTCTGGGTCCTTAGGTCTCGTAGTTTGGAAACTTGTTATTGAAGCTATAAATGCCTTTTCCTTCACTGTAGGTTCCTAGAAAAAGTTCAGTATAACAAATAAGAACTATTCAATTTCCTGGTTGACAATGCAGAGTGTATATTAAATAACTGTAAAATACTTGAAAGTTGAGCAAGTAAGAAAAGTGTATTAGTAGATGAGGGGTTTTGAGGGAGGACTGTTTTTGTTTGTTTGTTTGTTTGCCTTTTGGTTTGTTTGTTTCTTGTTGATATTTTTAAGGAAAACTTGGGACAAGCTAAAATGCAATGATTTTGCTTCCAGGCTAGAAAAGAAATTGTCAAGATTCATACTCGTGACTGGACCCCTCAGCCACTGGACATGTTGCTTGATGAACTAGCTGAGAAATGCATTGGTAAGACTGAAACAGAAACGGATTCTTGCTTGTGACCAAGTTGTAAAGAACCTTAGCTTGTACCAGGCAGTACCCATGCTCTTGTGCCTTGTTGCACAACTAGTCAACGAGGCAGCTGGCACGCCTTCATAGCAATCAGAGTGAGATGCTTTCATCTATTTACTCTTTGTTGTCGTTCCTCTTGTTGTCTGAGAACATTAAATTGTTCTGGGGCATCTTCCTCAAGAGTATAGTTTTTGATGAGGAGTCTGCTTCAGCTGCATAAGTGCAGGATATCAGGCAGTGAGCAACATGAAACATCCTTGCAGAGCGGTAGCACTTTGAATTCCCTGTTAAGCTGTTTGGTTTTGGCATTACAAATTCTTTAAATGTTGCATGTTTTAAACCTGGGCCTTGACTGATGTAACGTTTGATTTTTGTTTGTTAGGAGACTGTGGTGCAGATATCAAATCTTTATGTACTGAAGCTGCGCTGTGCTCTCTACGCCGATGCTATCCTCAGATTTATGCAAGTAGGGAGAAGTTGCTACTAGACGTTAATTCTATTAAAATAAAAGCAAAGGACTTTTTCATGGCTATGAAGAAGGTTGTTCCAGCTTCAAACAGGATCAAGGCTTCACCCATACAAGCACTATCACCCATTTTCAAGCCACTTTTTCAAAGATCAGTAGAGAATATTTTACAAGTTGTGCAGAAGATCTTCCCGCATGCAAAGCTTGCACTAAAGGAGGACCGACAGCAAGGTATAACCACAGCATCCACTTCTTTATAATTCTGCTAAAGCAAAAACTTGTGGTTTGTGCAATCAACTTATAGCTTTCAGACATAATGGTGGTAGAATTTTATTATTTGCATGTGCATGTCTTTTTTTTGGGCAAGTCTGGAATACAACACATAGGTTTTATTGTGGATTCGAAACTGAAATGCCAAATGGAAGCTCTGAATGACTCAATACACAGTAAAGGACGATGCGTTCTCTACTGAAGCATCCTGCTTCTGAGGGCAGCTAAGATAATTAGCATTTGTAGAGGTTGACTTGAGGTTTGAAGTATAAGGCACCTATTTTTCTTTAAAAAATCAAAACTCAGATCTTTGGAGGGAAAGCATTTCTAGGTCAATGTTTCTAATTCCTTTCTGAAGAATGTCAGAACCAGGATACAAGTATAACTGGTCTAAGCTAAATATTGTTTTAGCTATCATCATTTTTAACCAGTCTCCTAATTTAAATGTTTGTGGATCGTACTATACACGTGAGATCAATTAGCATTGATACTTACTAGATGAATGGAATTCTGTGGCCATCACATCCTTTATCCCCGTGCTTTCATTGTGGGAACCTCCTCCAGAAAGAAATGGTCTTGTTTGTTTTGTTTTTTTTTTTTTTTTTTAGCTATTTAGCAACTGCAGAAATTGTTCGTAATCTCCTTTATTCTAAGGGGGAGAAAAAAATCACCAAGAGTAGCATACCTTATACATACACATCAGTGGGACTTAGTAGAGCTTTGTAGGGCCTTGTGCCATCTCCTTAGATCTGTGGTGGGCTGAACTCTAGGAAATAGCTTTCAGTGTGTGCTCTCAAATGAAGAAAGGGTTTTGGCACTGATTTAGAAGCTGTATTAATGGAAGAGAAAGAGACAAAGGCTATTCAGGAAAGTTAACAAACCTCTTTTGCCTTTCAGAGCATTTCAATCCTATTTTACAAGATGATATGTTTGACAGTGATGACGATGCATCCTTGGTTTCTGGAGATGAATTAAAAGATGGAATGCCTAACGGACCAGAGAAAAAATGCCTCTGTTTCAGCAGGTAAAGAAAGATAGATCCCTGTTATGTTTAAATTCTCAGGTCTGCTGAGTCTTTGTAAACAGTTCCAGCTGTTAAAAGTGCGAGGGGTGGTAGACGAAGGGGCAACATCAAGTTTGTGTGTTGAAGGGGTGCTTGGTATTCACAAGAAGAAAGGGTGGAGGGACTAAAGTTGTAATGAAGTTGCTCTGAATGACCAAATTGAAAAGCCCAGGCTTCTCTTCGTAAGCCAAAGTGATCCGTAGACTACCAGAACACGTTGACTTAATCCATGGCATTCTTTGAAAGACTCAAGACCACATAAATGTGCTGTCTGTCCTTTTAGCTAAAAATACCCCAACTTTGTGGGTTTGTGTTGCCACCTTTTGCCCTTCTGTTTTCCAGGATTGTTAAACCAGTAGTGAATTATGTAGCAGAAAGAAAACTGAGAAAGGGCTTGTTAAAACACCTTGAGAAAAAATTGAATGGTGTCTTTATTTGTTAAGCCACCAAGTTGTGTTAATCTTGTGATATTTTAGTATGGAAGTCATGCAAGCCCACAGTTGGAAAGTTAGATCATGTTGTCACAGCTGGATCAGTTATTTTTCTCCGTTTCTATTGCTGTGCTGTCCAGAAGATTTTCTGTGCTTTAGAGCAAGGCTAAGTCTCTAGCATCTTTGATTTAAGCCAGCAGAGGTACAGCCTGATTGTAGTGGGGAAACAAATGCTCCTCACCAATTTATTTTTAAATAAAAATAAATTTATAATAAAGTAAATAATAAATATATAATAAATAATAAATTTATAATAAAGTAAAGCAAGATTGCAGGGATATTAATTTGCAGTCTTGGTTTAGTAAAGAATAGGAAACACAAGGGAAGAAGGTGAAACAATTGGAATGAGTGAATAACTTAACTGGAAATCTTACATGTATTTAATGTACCGCTGCCATTTGGATTATTTGGGGAGGGAAAAGAAAGTCTATAGGAAAATTACTTGGAACATCTGTGTGTCTATTCAGCACCTCATTTATAAGCTTGTTTTCTTAACTCTTGTTCTAGGAGTGCTTTCTGCGAACCAACATCATGCCAGCCCCGTCTGCTAATAGTAGGAAAAGAAGGGTACGGCCAGGTTTCTTACGTGGCACCCGTGGTGTTGCACGTTTTGGAGAAGTTTCCCGTTCACACCCTGGACCTTTCTGTTCTGCTTACAAACGTTGCATCGCCAGAAGAAATCTGCGGACAGGTACCTTTTTTTCTTTTTCTTCTCATCGGATTCACTGACTGTATGTAAAGGATCAATCGAGTTGCAAATAAAGTGAGCAAAATTAATTGGTAATGGAGGTGGCCTTGTTTTAATGTGCTGGGATGTTTGCTTCTGTCTGAAAATTCCCTTTTCTTTTAGACAGCACCACAAACAATCTGGATGTTGTACATGTCAACATTTTCCATACCCAATTTTACAGTGAGGCTGTTGCTAGCAGCTCAGGAAGCTGGGCAGTGTTGCTAATAAACATCTCTTTGTGGAAAGAAATGCTGCTCATGTCACTGGGATCCAGAAAGTAGTTCTCATTGCCTCCTAGGACTGTGTGCTCCCAGTAGATGGCTCTGTATCAGACTGCATGTCGGCTACTTTTTGTAGGCTTCTTCTAAATTATATTAGTAAGGCAACCGAGGTTTGGGGCTTCTGTTTATTTTGTTTTCGCACGGACATACACAACTTGTGCTGTTGCAGCATGTGCACTAAAAGCATTAACATTCAGAAAACACTTCATTTGCACGGTGATGTGGTTTTAACTAGAAAAAATGAACAGATTTGGTGTTTTTACTTTTAGGCAGGAAATCCATTTTCTTGTTTGGCATCACTACCTTAAAATATTTTTACCTTTAGTGGAAATGTTTGAGAGCCATACAAGTAAGGACAGACATGTTACACGACTGAATACTGATGTGTCCCTTAAGAGGGACATTTCCTTTCTTTGTTATGCGATGATTGTGGCTGTCGCCATATAGCTACGGTGTCTAGCCACCGCCTGAATATATCCTTCCCATCTTCTGACTAGAGTTCTCCGAATACTGATAATCTGAAAGGGTGCACAGAGAAATTCCTTATGTGAAAGGATGCTTGCCACTCTGTTCACGTAGTTTCATTTCACGGGGCAGTCAGATGGCTATGTAGCTATGTATTAAGAGGTTCTTGTACGTGTTTTAGTTTTCTTACGCAAGCTTTCCTTTTCACTAGCTGATCCGAAATGCTCAGAAGACAGCACCAAGCACAATTTATGTCCCAGATATCCATTTATGGTGGGACAACGCTGGACCTGCCTTGAAACTTACTTTTCTAACTCTACTACGTAACATTCCAGCATTTTTGCCAGTTTTGCTGCTTGCTCAGTCTGATGTACGTCACTCAGATCTCCCAGAAGAGGTATTTGTCAATACTTTCCTTACTATTTCTTCAGTGTCTTGTAATTTATGAATGCTTTCAGCATCAAAATGCTGTGCTTTCTTAAATGCATGCTGTTATTACTCAGGCACCCTAACAAATCACTTAAAATTTGCTTAGAGAAAAAGAATACTGTGAAAGCATCTGCTTAAGGTTTTTTCTGAGTCAAGCAAGTGACTTTCACCCCCTTCTCACACATGCAAATAATAAATTAATACAATAATTCTGGTGGCTACAAAGTGGTTCAGTCAAGAATATGCAGTGCTTGAAATGACAAGAGGATGTTTTTACTGAAGAGATTTCTTCTGACTGTCTGCCATTCCATGCTATGTTGGGTAAACTGCTAATAATGCAATTTAGTAGAGAATTGAAACACTTTGATTAAAAAATAAATAAATAAATCATTTTCTTTCTTCATATAGGCCAAAGCTTTCCAAGCTGGAAAGCTGAGTTCCAATTTCTGCTATAGTAACTTTGGAATCGAATTCTAGTTGTAATCCTAAATAAACTGTAGTAAAAGTAGGTGCAGAACTTCATTGACTTCTGAGAGTTTACATTAAGGGAAGGTGCCCAAAACAGGACCACGCTGTTGTCATTCTGATGATTTGGTCTCAGTCATTGGGGGAAGAGAACGGGTCTTACCTAGACGTGTTTATTATCAACTGCTTTGAAAGTGCTTGAGTTCCCACAGAAGTTTTTGTACAGGCTGTAAATTCCTTCTAAAATAAGTAGTGAAATTCCTCACCTACCTTTTAATACTAGAACTTGAAAATGGAGGAAGACGTAGAGGTACTAGCTACTTCAGACACCTTTTGGTAGAGAAATAAAAACTCAGCAAAAAGCCCTCACTTGTCTGCTGAAGCCTGTCTCTTCCCTCGATAGCCATAAAGGTTCTAAGTAAAGGCTGCAGCAAGGCAAGTAAATACAAAGGAAGCGCTGTTGGATGTGGTGAAAGCCATTACTTTACCAGTGTAGCGTACAATCCCTTCAGCGAGCTTTAATTCTACAGGTGATTCTTAAAGGTGATATTTGAATTTGCCGTGCCAGCCTGTGAAAATGTAGCCTTTTAAGGCCAGGATGATAACTTTTTTCAGTTTGTGTTCTTCAGGTTATTCTTAATTTGAAAAGGTACTCGTCTTTTTGGAATCGAAGATGAGTTTTTGTGGCCTTAAATCTGAAATGTCTCTCCTCCTTCTGCTTTAGATGCAAAAATGATTTAATACGGAATTTGGAGAAGTGTGCAATATTGAGTTGCCTGGTAGGGCAGAGAGAGCAGCCTTTTTTTGAGGACCTAATTCTAAATGAAGTGGCTAAGCCTCCTGTAAAGAAAAGAGGTGAGGAGGATGTGAGAAGTACATCTAAAACTTTCCTATCGAAGTTACTAGCTCGTTGGGCTTTGCTTTGGTGGTCATTTTCTGTCAGTAATTTGTCATATGCTTGTATTTGAGTACTGTAAATTGGCCAATTTTTCCTGATTAATTGAAGTTGATTGGACATTGGAAGTCGTGCCTGTAGCACCACCAGCTGAGCCTCAGAAGCCACAAGAGGAAGAAGTAGGGATGCTGGAGGAGGAAGAGGAGGATACCTTGCGTGACCTTAGAATTTTCTTGAGGGACGTTACTCGCAGACTTGCCACTGACAGACGTTTCAGGGAATTTGCAAAGCCCGTTTACAGAAGGTAAAGTAGTGCTGATCTGTGTGTGTCCGTAACTTCTCAGTGTTCGTATTTCTCAGCGTTTTGGGGAAGGTTCAACTTTGTTTTTAGGGCTGCACTGTAAGGATTTTGCAAGAAGCAGAGGCACTGCTATTACTTTTGCTGACTCTCAAATGTCTCTTATGGAATTATTCACTGAAAGCCCTGGTTTCGTTCTAAAAAGCCAATCCAAATGCCAACAGAGTTTGCTCGTGAAAAGGCTTTGATTAGGGTTAGGGTTAGGGTTAGGGTTAGGGTTAGGGTTAGGGTTAGGGTTAGGGTTAGGGTTAGGGTTAGGGTTAGGGTTAGGGTTAGGGTGAGGGTTAGGGTTAGGGTTAGGGTTAGGGTTAGGGTTAGGGTTAGGGTTAGGGTTAGGGTTAGGGTTAGGGTTAGGGTTAGGGTTAGGGTTAGGGTTAGGGTTAGGGTTAGGGTTAGGGTTAGGGTTAGGGTTAGGGTTAGGGTTAGGGTTAGGGTTAGGGTTAGGGTTAGGGTTAGGGTTAGGGTTAGGGTTAGGGTTAGGGTTAGGGTTAGGGTTAGGGTTAGATCCGCCATTAGGGTTAGGGTTAGGGTTAGGGTTAGGGTTAGGGTTAGGGTTAGGGTTAGGGTTAGGGTTAGGGTTAGGGTTAGGGTTAGGGTTAGGGTTAGGGTTAGGGTTAGGGTTAGGGTTAGGGTTAGGGTTAGGGTTAGGGTTAGGGTTAGGGTTAGGGTTAGGGTTAGGGTTAGGGTTAGGGTTAGGGTTAGGGTTAGGGTTAGGGTTAGGGTTAGGGTTAGGGTTAGGGTTAGGGTTAGGGTTAGGGTTAGGGTTAGGGTTAGGGTTAGGGTTAGGGTTAGGGTTAGGGTTAGGGTTAGGGTTAGGGTTAGGGTTAGGGTTAGGGTTAGGGTTAGGGTTAGGGTTAGGGTTAGGGTTAGGGTTAGGGTTAGGGTTAGGGTTAGGGTTAGGGTTAGGGTTAGGGTTAGGGTTAGGGTTAGGGTTAGGGTTAGGGTTAGGGTTAGGGTTAGGGTTAGGGTTAGGGTTAGGGTTAGGGTTAGGGTTAGGGTTAGGGTTAGGGTTAGGGTTAGGGTTAGGGTTAGGGTTAGGGTTAGGGTTAGGGTTAGGGTTAGGGTTAGGGTTAGGGTTAGGGTTAGGGTTAGGGTTAGGGTTAGGGTTAGGGTTAGGGTTAGGGTTAGGGTTAGGGTTAGGGTTAGGGTTAGGGTTAGGGTTAGGGTTAGGGTTAGGGTTAGGGTTAGGGTTAGGGTTAGGGTTAGGGTTAGGGTTAGGGTTAGGGTTAGGGTTAGGGTTAGGGTTAGGGTTAGGGTTAGGGTTAGGGTTAGGGTTAGGGTTAGGGTTAGGGTTAGGGTTAGGGTTAGGGTTAGGGTTAGGGTTAGGGTTAGGGTTAGGGTTAGGGTTAGGGTTAGGGTTAGGGTTAGGGTTAGGGTTAGGGTTAGGGTTAGGGTTAGGGTTAGGGTTAGGGTTAGGGTTAGGGTTAGGGTTAGGGTTAGGGTTAGGGTTAGGGTTAGGGTTAGGGTTAGGGTTAGGGTTAGGGTTAGGGTTAGGGTTAGGGTTAGGGTTAGGGTTAGGGTTAGGGTTAGGGTTAGGGTTAGGGTTAGGGTTAGGGTTAGGGTTAGGGTTAGGGTTAGGGTTAGGGTTAGGGTTAGGGTTAGGGTTAGGGTTAGGGTTAGGGTTAGGGTTAGGGTTAGGGTTAGGGTTAGGGTTAGGGTTAGGGTTAGGGTTAGGGTTAGGGTTAGGGTTAGGGTTAGGGTTAGGGTTAGGGTTAGGGTTAGGGTTAGGGTTAGGTTAGGGTTAGGGTTAGGGTTAGGGTTAGGGTTAGGGTTAGGGTTAGGGTTAGGGTTAGGGTTAGGGTTAGGGTTAGGGTTAGGGTTAGGGTTAGGGTTAGGGTTAGGGTTAGGGTTAGGGTTAGGGTTAGGGTTAGGGTTAGGGTTAGGGTTAGGGTTAGGGTTAGGGTTAGGGTTAGGGTTAGGGTTAGGGTTAGGGTTAGGGTTAGGGTTAGGGTTAGGGTTAGGGTTAGGGTTAGGGTTAGGGTTAGGGTTAGGGTTAGGGTTAGGGTTAGGGTTAGGGTTAGGGTTAGGGTTAGGGTTAGGGTTAGGGTTAGGGTTAGGGTTAGGGTTAGGGTTAGGGTTAGGGTTAGGGTTAGGGTTAGGGTTAGGGTTAGGGTTAGGGTTAGGGTTAGGGTTAGGGTTAGGGTTAGGTTAGGGTTAGGGTTAGGGTTAGGGTTAGGGTTAGGGTTAGGGTTAGGGTTAGGGTTAGGGTTAGGGTTAGGGTTAGGGTTAGGGTTAGGGTTAGGGTTAGGGTTAGGGTTAGGGTTAGGGTTAGGGTTAGGGTTAGGGTTAGGGTTAGGGTTAGGGTTAGGGTTAGGGTTAGGGTTAGGGTTAGGGTTAGGGTTAGGGTTAGGGTTAGGGTTAGGGTTAGGGTTAGGGTTAGGGTTAGGGTTAGGGTTAGGGTTAGGGTTAGGGTTAGGGTTAGGGTTAGGGTTAGGGTTAGGGTTAGGGTTAGGGTTAGGGTTAGGGTTAGGGTTAGGGTTAGGGTTAGGGTTAGGGTTAGGGTTAGGGTTAGGGTTAGGGTTAGGGTTAGGGTTAGGGTTAGGGTTAGGGTTAGGGTTAGGGTTAGGGTTAGGGTTAGGGTTAGGGTTAGGGTTAGGGTTAGGGTTAGGGTTAGGGTTAGGGTTAGGGTTAGGGTTAGGGTTAGGGTTAGGGTTAGGGTTAGGGTTAGGGTTAGGGTTAGGGTTAGGGTTAGGGTTAGGGTTAGGGTTAGGGTTAGGGTTAGGGTTAGGGTTAGGGTTAGGTTAGGGTTAGGGTTAGGGTTAGGGTTAGGGTTAGGGTTAGGGTTAGGGTTAGGGTTAGGGTTAGGGTTA